>NC_051222.1:22875193-23120193 GCF_015220715.1 Pygocentrus nattereri
ATTGAAGTTCACAATTTAAAACAAGAGCAGGAACCCCGAGCTTTGGAGTTTCTGTGGGTTCCCCCTCTATTACCACACATGGAACATGCCTTGTTAAGCATACAGTACCAAAAAACGTTCTATGACTTGCAACAGCAGCAGAACCATGTTTGGTGCTGTATGGAACTATTTTAAAAAGAATCCTTAAAGTGCCATTAATGGCAGGTTTTCCATCATAAACAATTTTGTGATAGAAGGCAAACCAAGCAGTACAGACACTGACTGTGAAGGAGAATGAATCATTTAGGCTTGAAGTCAGATAAAGTCCTTCACATTGTCCCTGCGCATCTGAGGGTGTTTTTAACTGAACCTGTAAAGCTGCCTTCATAAATGCCATGTTCCCATACTCCCCCGAGTCCTTACAACCAATCAGAATATGGCTAATGACACAAAATGGCTCCCATATCCTGGTCCAGCTGCTGGTTCTTAAGTGCCATATGAGGGTAATGTGGCAGCAATTTGACAACACTTTTACATGACATTAAAGTAATTCAGCATTGTATTATTTTTACATAAGGAATGAGTCTGACCAAGCCAATATGGATCATTACAATGATACTAATACATCTGGGGATTGGCAGAGCAATCAGGAGAGTTTCTAAATGCACTATATGGATCCATAAAAGCAGGGTGAGTGGAAACATTACAAGATTTCTTGGCACAATTAGCAATAAGGCCTTCACTTAAATTGGCATGGCTGATGTACTTCACGCACATTTCCAACTTTAGATAGAAATGCTTTCATCTCCTGTGAGAAATGGGGAAGTCTATGCCAAATGGTGGACACTTTTTGAGGGACTGCTTTAATGAAGAACATCGGGTTAGGTGGAGTGTTATGGTGCTATGTGAAAAATAGCTGCACTAAAATGCTCTAAAATAAGCCCATCTTCTGAAAAAGTGTAGAAGATCAGATCATAAGCCTGTTTGTCACACTTGAGAGTGAAGGTACTGCCATGTCAAATCAGTATTACCACATAATCACATCAGGTTAGGTCTGGTATTGGGGTACAGTGTAAAATTGTAGTAAATTTACAGTATTTCTCAGTAAACACTGGATTGTTATTTTACAGAATCATACTGTAAAAGATTGGGCATGTAGAGCTGTACAAGGGTTTATATATAAGACAACACAATGCATGCTACATTTACAGAGTTGCCTGTAAATTACTGCAAATACACACTAAATTACTGTAAATGTGAAATACAATAAAACGTTGTAAAATATACAGTGAATACTGTGAATATGCAGTACTTTACTGCCAACTTTGCTGCCAGGAAAGTACTGTAAATATTACAGTAAATGTTTTTACAGTGTATCTTTGGGGGGAGAATGTTAGTATTATTGAGATGTACTCTCTCTAAAATGAAAACAGCTAATATCATTTTTAACTAACTTAGAAAACCTTTCTTTGACCTTGGTTCACAAAGATTGCCTGAAGCCTACATGTCCTAATTGATTGATACTACCATGTTAAGCCAGTGCTGCCATATTGGAAAACAGATATGAAAGCAGAGAATCTGACTATTTTAGTCCCGGTGGGCACTTTTTCAAAAACTGTATTAATTATAAACAAATTAAATACACTCACTTGTTCAATTGCTTGTTAACACAAATAGCTAATCAGCCAATCACATGGCTGCAACTCAATGCATTTAGGCATGTAGAGGTGGTCAAGACAACTTGCTGAAGTGCAGACCCAGCATCAGAACGGGGAAGAAAGGTGATTTAAATGACTTTGAATGTGGCGTGGCTGTTGGTGCCAGACGGGCTGGTCTGAGTATTTCAGAAACTGCTGATCTACTGGGATTTTCATGTACAACCATCTCTAGGGTTTACAGAGAATGGTCCAAAAAAGAGAATATATCCAGTGAGTGGCAGTTTTGTGGATGAAAATGCCTTGTTGATGTGAGAGATCAGAGGAGAATGGACAGACTGGTTCCAGATGATAGAAAGGCAACAGTAACTCAAACAACCAACTAAAATCTCTGAGGAATGTTTCCAACACCTTGTTGAAAGTCTGCCATGAAGAATTAAGGCAGTTCTGAAGGCAAAAGGGGGTCCAACCTTTTACTAGCAACCTTTTACTACCTAATAAAGTGGCCAGTGTGTGTATATTATTTCAAATACATTAGGTCATGGTATTATTTTAAAAATATCTGCTCTAAAAGGCGCTACAAAAAGCTTCCATCAAAAAAGAACGGAAGATCAGACTTGGCCTTTAATGAGAAAAAAGCTCTGTAACCTAGACTACTTGTCCTATTTGACAATAAAGACTCTCCCTTGTCAACAGTATTGCCACATCAGACAACACATGTGAAGGCAGAGAATGTGGTTTTGTAAAGAAGGTTCTCCAAGCTCGATGCTGCCAGTTCTCCATTGAGGACTCACCACTGTGTAAACGGCGGCAGGCTTAAACAGTGGGGATTTCAGCTCAGTGCTTCAGGCAAACCCCATCCATGCTCCAGCATCCTCCTACGGCAAGAGGGAGGGAAGTTCGGATGTCAGGCGCGGACAAAAGAGGAAACACGAGAAAAACAAATTAACCTGTCAGTGCCTGAGCGAGGCGCACTCGACGTGTGATACTAATCTTTTCAGTCCTCGCCGAACGTGGGTGACAGAAAAGGCAGAGATGACTTACTGTAAGCCTGAAAACACTGCTTGTTGTTTTATGAAAACAGTGTCACAAACACAGAAGGGGAGGGAAGACTTGAATGGTTTTATGTGAAGACTGTGGGAGCTGAGTGCTTGTGACTAGCATTGGGTTCTAACATCTTGATGCTTCTCAACTCCTGACAAAGTGCTTTCAGTGGTCTCCTGCTAAGCTGTCAATCAGTTTTGAGCAATCCACAGCCAGATTTGGTGTTGGCTATATGTGTGACATGGCAACATCAATTCATTATTGTAAACATGAAGGAATTTACAATAACGAATACAAACAAACTAAAAAAATAAAGGTTCCTGAATGTTCCTTAGCTTGCATATGTGGAAGGGTCTCCACAAATCTCATTTACAAAAATGAAAAGTTCTTTAGAGAATAAAAAAGTGGTTCTTCTGTTAAAATCACTCCAGGAAAAACCTTTTTAGCACCATTATTTTATTTTATTTTTTTATTGCACAATGTTGCCTCAGTTTAATAAACCCATTTTCTCCATTTTACAGTGATGTGATACATAGCGCTAGTAATGAAAAGGCGAGTCTTAATAAACCTGTAAAAAGTTTCCACTTTGTCAAACTGTCCTCTGGTTGACATTTGAATTTTTGGCATTTTAATTTTTATTCTATTTTGGTAGAAGATAACACATATTTATGTTCCAAACAGTTTCCCATCATTTGTCCATAAATGTAATTCATATGTCTAAAAGTTCAGCTTTTAATATTCAGTATCATCATCTCCTTTTTTTTTTTACGACAAATTTAATGTCCTGTTCTGTGCAAGCAACCACTGCAACAGTGGAATGAAAATAATCTGTAGCAAATGATGTGCCACTTATGCAGCCACTTCAATGAACACTGCAGGTTATCATTAATTTTTCATTTAGAATTTTGTTTAGAATTATAATTATATTTTTGTTGTTCATTTATGAGAATCTAGCTTATTTAGTACAACCCTGTTCCCCAACAAATATTTATTAATATTTAATATTAATATTAATACTATTTATTTGAAAATAGTACACAGACAACATATCAAATGTTGAAATGTTGTTGTTTTTTGAAAAATATATATATTCCTTTTGAATTTGATGCCAGCAACACATTCTTAAAAAGTTGGGACAGGGCATCTTTACCACTGTGTTGCATCACCGGTTCTTTTAACAAAATGGTTCAGTGGGTGACAACTGTGGACTGTAGACAGGCCAGTTTAGCATCTTGACTCTTTTACTTTGGAGCCATGTTGTTGTAATATGCACAGAATGTGGAAAAAGATGTCGTCTGGAGGGCAGCATATGTCGCCAAAACTTGTATATATTGTTCAGCATTAATGGTGCCTTCACAGACGTGCAAGTCTCACATGCCATGTGCACTAGTGCACCCCCATACCATCACAGATGTTGACCTTTGAACTGTGTGCTGATAACAAGTCAGGTGGTCTTTAGCCAAGAGGACACTGTATCCATGACTTCCAAAAAGAATTAAAATCTTTGATTTGTCAAAACACAGATGCTTTTCACTTTGCCTCAGTCCATCTTAAATAAGCTCGGGCCCAGAGAAGGCAGCAGCATTTGTATATGGGTCCTCTTTGCATGGCAGGGTTTCAGCTTGTATTTGTGGATGCAGTGACAAACTGTGTTCAGTCAGAAATGCTCCAGAGCCCATGCAGTGATATCCACTGCAAAATAAAGTCTGTTTTTAATGCAGCGCCTCCTGGGGCCCAAAGATCACAGCTAGCCAATATTGATTCTTTTTGCTTGTGTACAGAGATGTCTCTGGATTCCCTAAATCTTTTAAAGATATTATGTACACTAGACGCTGAAATCCTTGCTACTTTATGTTGAGAACTGTTCTTGAATTGTTACACTATTTGCCTGCACAGTCTTTCACAGAATGGTGATAATCTTTACTTCTGAAAGACTCTGGAATGCTCTTTTGTAACCGGTCATGTTACTAATCTGTTGCCAAGTAACTACTATGTGTTTTTTTAAGCATTATACAACTTTACCAGTCTTATATTGCCTCATTTCAACCTTCTTAGAAAAGTGTTCATGGAATAAAATTTAAAATGGGCATATGTTTTTCAAACAATACAATTTCTCAGGTTTAATATTTCATATGTTGTCTTTGTATTACTATTATCAGGAAACTTCTTCATAAGAACTGGAAGAATGTCATAAATTACTTTGAATGTGGGATGCAGCTGTGTAGACTAGTTTTCAGGTAAGTATATATTTTTTTTGTGGAAATAAGCAAATATACAATCAACAGGCAAAAGAACTCTGTTTCCACCATTTTTCAATTTGCAGAAAGAAAGAAAAAAAAATAAATAAATAAATAAACACAACACACAAATGAAAATAATAATAATAAACAAATAAAATAATAATTAAAAGTAATTTTTAATAAAATGATATAGTCACATTTCTTATATCTAGCTGGTCAATTAAAGAAGTAAAAATAAAAATAAGGTCAGGTCTTGGTTGCTAAGGTCATTATCGGTCATATTCATATGGATAGAGGAAGGGTGAGCCTAGCTGTTCGGGAGTCTTTTTAATTTTTCAAAATACAAGATCACATAGAATGATTTTTGCTGAGTATTTACTGGAAAACCTGATCTTCTCCAGCCCAAGGAAAAGCATACGGTCACAAAGCCATTGTGAAACTAATGGGGGATGAGGTGATTTCCAATTAAGTAGGATCCTTCATCTAGCAAGAAGTGAAGGTGATAACTTCTTTAATCATTTTTGGAATATGAGTGTCGCCACTGATCAAACCAAATATAGCAAATTGAAAATTTAGTACTACTCTTAATTTAAATGCTGCTGATAGATATTTTGCAATTGTGAGTAAAAAATGAAATAACACTGGGCAGGATCAGAACATATGTGTAAGGTCAGCTTTAGCAATGTGACAGTGATAGCAAAATTCATCTACCCCACTGTAAATTTTTGACAATTTAGTCTTGCAGTAATGCATTCGATGGAGTACTTTAAACTGGATGAGATTAAGTCGGGCACAAGATGATGATTTATTGATCATATTCAGAGCAGATTCCCAGGTTGTATCTGTTAATACTACATCTAACTCTGTACTCCACGCAGTTCGTATTCGTTCCATTCGTGCATTATCAGTATTAATGATCGTATTGTAAATTCTTGAGATCAGACCCTTGCTAGGCATTGACGATTCAAGAATTTTCTCCCAAATGTTTTTAAAAGGTAAAGTTGGGAAGGTTGAACATTGACTACATATAACATTTCGGGTTTGAAGGAAACAATAAAAGGATGAGGGTGATAACTGAAATTTAGATGAAAGGTCAGTGAAAGATGCAAAAACTAATGTACAAATCTGTGAATCTAATTATACCCTTCCTGTGCCAGATACTAAAGGTTTGATCCATTTTTGCAGGAATGAACATGTGATTATTACATATAGGACCCAAGAGAACATGTTCAAGCCAAAATGATGTCGGAGTTAACAACATATTTTTAAAGTAGACCTAACAACTGGACATGACGTGTAATTTGAGATGGGTAAAGGTAATTTAGAAGTAACTAGGGCTAACAGTAAAGTATTAATACAGGAATTTGCTTTTGAGATACACCAGTCTAACTGAGGGCACTGATACCATAGAACTATCTTTTGTGCATTGGCTGCCCAATAATAGTGTAAAAAATTAGGACAAGCAAGGCCTCCTATACTTCTTTGTTGCTGAAGAAGTTTCCTATGTATTCTAGGGGTCTTACCTTCCCAGACAAATGAAAATAACTGTTTATCTAGGGAATAGAAAAATGTTTTTTGTTAAAAAAAACAGGAAGACTTTGAAATAAATACATAAACCTTGGAAAAGTCATCATTTTAATACAGTTTATTTGGCCTACTAAAGATAGATGTAAAGCATCCCATTTCTGAAGATCTTGTTTGAGTTTATCCAGAAGAGGTGTAAAGTTTTTGGAGTAAAGTTCTTTAAATGAGCGAGAGATGTATACTCCCAGGTATTTGAGTCCTGTTAATGATGTATTGGTTAAACATGTCTGTGCAATTTAAAGGGAAACATATACTCTTTGAATAATTTACTTTATAACCAGAGAAACTACCAAACTGGTCGAACATTTTAATAACTTGGGGTATACAAAATGATGGGTCTGATATGTATAATATTAAGTCGACTGCATACAGAGATACCTTGCATTCTATTCCCCTTCTACATATGCCTTGAAAATGATCTGTTGTCTTGAGAGAGATTGATAAGGGTTCAATAACTAATGCAAACAAACTCGGGCTCAAGGGCCATCCTTGACTAGTAGCTCTAGAAAGATCAGAATCAGAATTTAATCCATTGGTAGTTGTAGGGAAGGTATATAACAACTGTATCCAGGAAATGAATTTTGGACCAAATCCAAAGCGTTTTAATTCAGTAAACATGTATGCCCACTCCACTCTATCGAATGCTTTCTCAGAATGTGGGGTGCTGTATACAACACTGAGCAGTTTACGTATATTTGCAAATGAAGAACGTCCTTGCATAAATCCAGTCTGGCCAGGAGAAATTAAACTAAGTATAACCTTTTCCAATCTAACAGAAAGATGTTTAGCCAAGATCTTGACGTCTACATTCAGTAATGAAATGGGTCTATATGAGTTGCATTCCACTGGATCTTTACCTGGTTTTAAAGGGAGTGTAATGGAAGCTTCGGTTAAAGTCTTGGGTAAACAGCCAGCTTGTAATGCATAATTATACATTTGAAGAAGAAGTGGATTTTTTATAGAACTCAATTGGATAACCGTCAGGCCCCGGGATCTTGCTGCTTTTGCATTTTGGAAATTGAACACAAGATCTCTTCAATTTGTATTTGCTCCTGTAGTTGAGCTCAAATTGTTTAATCTAAATCAGGGATTTTTAGATCTTCTAAGAAGATTATCATTTCTGAATGGTCTTGTGGGGCTTCTGATGAGTAAAGTTTCATGTAGTACTCATTGAAAATGGTATTTATTTGTGTTGGGTCTTTAACAATATCACCACTTCCACTACAAACTTGAGGGATAAGCTGGACGGCTGGTCTGGCCTTTTACTGTCGTGATAAGAGCCGACTTGCTCTATCCCCATTTTCATAAATATATCCACGTAATTTAAGAAGGGCTTGTTCTGCTTTGTCTGTAGACAGTAGATTATACTGTGACTGGAGCTTAATCCATTCTTTGTATAGATCTGGAGAGGGGGAGGTTGAGTATTGTTGATCTATCTTGTTTATATCACTAAGGTAAGTATGATTTATGTCATTTTTCAAACAGCTACTATCAATCCTGTGTACTATAATCTAACACTATGAACATTATGAGTCAGTTTCTCTAGAAATGGGTTTTTCACTGTCAGATGAAGCTGGACGCTGACGCTGTCAGTTAATGGACTATTCTTTAACATTTAGGATGTGAGTCCACAGCAGAGGTAGCAAACTTACAGAGCGATTCAGATCAGAGGGACAAGAGAGGGGAGCAGACTGATAAGGCCATCAGACATCTCCTGTGATCTCTCTCTCTCATCCCCACATTTTACAGCACAGTAAAGGGGCTTTACAGTGAAACCAATAACACAACTTACACAGAGCAAATAAATGATCCAGACCTTACAAGATTGTGTGAAATGGAAACTGTACCAGAAAGCTTTATAATACCTGTACAGTCTTAAAAATAAAGGTGCCAAAAAGCTTCTTTGGAGTGATAATGTAGAAAAAAGCACCAAAGAACCTTAGATGTTTCTTTTGTTTGAAAACTGAGATTATGGAGAGCCTTTTTCAAGTTTAAAGAACCTCCATGTAATGTAGAGGTTCTAGCCATTATAATTTTTTTCTAGAACAGTACGTCTAAGCCAAGAACTATTTTAAGTGCACAGCATTATCACAGATAGTTTGTGATGGTGGTAGTTACAGCCCTGGTCAAAAGACTAGTTTTGTTGATTGTGTAACTGAAAATAAGTACATAAAAATGAGTGTCTTCTATGTAGAGGACGTGTTAGTTTATTTTCACTTAGAAAGTCAATGAAACATGTAATTTGTCAGGGGTGTTCAAACTTTTGCATGTAGCCATAGTTAGCTAGTAAGGCTTATTGAGTCAACAAAAGTCTAACTGCTTTCAGACACTTTCAGCAAAAAATACAGTGGGTCGGTGGGTTCCTTAAGTACCAGTGCATGGGTATTTTTAAAAAACATGCATTTTTGTCCATGGTTAAAGTAATTTTTATCATTTATAAATGTTTATCATGATTGTGAGATGTGTAAAAAGAGTTAAAGAAAGGTGATTATAAACTAAACGTGGATTTGCTGGGAAACTATCAGTTACAGTGTTCAGCTGAGCTGTTCTCCTGTTTGAGAAGAATTTGATAACCAAATAAGCAGCATATTTATTTTTGATGTGTTTAAAAAAGAAAAGTGTCTACAACCCAGACATTTGGGTTTACGGTATAGTAATAGTTTATTTACCAAAACATCTGTTTTCAATGCTGTGGGTTCTTGAGATAGTGATGTCAAATTTATAAAGTTTATTACACGCAGATCTTTTTGTGAAGGAGATAAAAAGCCAAAGTGCAGACAACATGACTAAATACCAGTTTACCAAACAGACACTTTGTCTGCCATCATGGTCAGTTTGCTTGAAACTCAATGTTTATATACAATTCAGCAAAAAAACATTGGAAACTAGTAAATGCTATTTGTCTGCTCTGCAGCAGACTAACTGTGTTGAAAGTCAGTGAAAGTGAAGTGTGGTGCACTGTGTGAGGGACAGCTGGGATCATGGCCACACTAAATCCTAGTGTCCCTTACAGTATAGCGTGGCCATGAAATCCATTAGAACCAATAATTACTGCACACTCACCCATGACGCCATTTAAAAACCCCACTTGCTCAAAAACACAGATGTTAGCAAGATTTTTTTCTCTACATTCCTTTTCTTACCTCTTCGTAAGATGCATTTTTTTTCGTTAGCTAATTAACCCAGAGGCACTAAAGTAATGAGTTCTCTCTGGTGGCTCTTCTCTTTTAAAAAGAGAAGCCTTGCCTATGATCTGCACAGGGCCAAACCATCAGGACATTGTCAGGGCAAACAATAGCCTTATCTGGCCCCTATTCAAGCCACCTGATTAGCTGGGAAAAATAGGAAGAGAAAGAAAAGGCCATGTCCTTGCCCAGTAGCTGTAAATGTCAGAGAAAGGCCAAGGGACCCACCGTATCTTTATATATGTTAGCATATTTTACAGACGGGCAGCGGCTAGGATGGGTGCCTCACAGGGAGGCCTTCCCCACCACGCAGATGACACGTCAACCTTGGCAGGCAGATATGTAGCGCAGTATTGGAAACAGAGGAAAGCCATGGAGAGACAGGCGTGGAAAAAGGCACAAAATCTCTACGAAATGCTGAAATTTTCATGCCATTGAATTTCACACTTTAGCAAACTGTGAAAGACAGATAATGTACTGACAGTGAACTTTCTGTTCATTTGCATTGCAGGGCTACAATGTGTCTTGTAACTGCACTAACGGCACCCAGTGCCACTTTTAGGAGATTTTTAAGGATTTTAAACCATTCAAAAGATATCAGAACCATGACATGATGCACAGTACATCAGCGAGAGTTGTACATTGTGGGTGTAACAGTTGAAGGCAACTAAAATAGCTGACTTTATTAACAGCATTAACTGCAGGAAAAAGGCTGTGAGAAAAAAAAAAACCTGTGTTAACCTATGACAGCATGATCAATCCCCACTTATGATGGAACCTCAATTAACATAACAATTTAGGATAACAGGCCATTAGTAGGGCATGAATTAAGGGATTATTAGCAGCTAATTTTCCACCAATTTACCACGTTAGAGAACAATTAGAGGGCACTGGAGTTTTTCTAGCCTGTCTGGAAGGAATTCTTACTCTGAGTTCTAGAAGCAATGGGTCATCATTCTCAAAAATGATAAAGACATTTTTCACAAAGGATGAAGGAGGCTGTGCCCAGCGATGACCCGTTACACTGGTAAAGAATGCAAAATTAATTTTCAAACAGCATAAAGAAGACAATGCAACAAGTGCATTCACAGTTACCAAGACCTAAAGAAAAACCCATAACACCGCGACATCAACAAGGCACTCCTTTGAAAGAACCCAGTCTTAACTTGCCACTTGTCAGAATGTCAAAAAACCTCAACAGTTTCACTTGTTACCCCCTTCAAACAAAACACAGAAACTACAAAAGTGCTAATCACCATCAGACATCAAACCTCTGAAGAGGGTTTTTATATTTCCTTTCTTGTTTCTATCTAATGTAGTTACCTCCAGTTCATAATCACTTCACTACCTCTTCCCTTATCTATCAAACTTAATCTACCGTTAAACCAACCTGACCCCCTTAAACTCAATCGACCATGCCAAAACTACTACTTTTTATCCATTTCATCTACTTAAAGAAGGCCTTCCGCATTTCATTTACGCTGGACGCTGAGGTAACCGAGCAGGTGTCTCCACCGCTGGCCTCCTTGCCCCAACCCTCAGCACACTGCTTCTATTCACAAGCTAGTTAGCGACTCAATTACTAGCGCTACACAAAAACCTCCGGGCCAGAATCCTGGGGCCACCCACAATCTCCCATCCAACAAAAGATGTCTCTGTCCCCACTGCGGGAGCCCCCCTTGAGTGGCCAGTCGACATCGGGAACCCCATGGAGATCATTCGAGCGCACAGCGCTGCTACTCGCTACACTGCTAATTATTCCGCCAGATTAGCGAGCCAATTATTATTGCACTTGTGCTAATTAGAAATTATTTAAAGCGTTTGTCAATTAGTACTCACAGCTACAACTGGAGGGAAGAAGCTCATTAAAGTGGCTGGCAGTGGACAAGAGTGCGAGAGGAGAGCGACCTGTTAGCTGTGGTGGGCCTTGTAGTGAATAGCTAGCTAATGTGAATGGATATCAAAAAGAAAGCGTAGCATTACGGTTAGTATTTGCAGTTTAATTTCAGTTATTTCAGTTGTATGTCAATACTAGAAATCTTAGGCATATTATTGGTAGAAGATTCTTTGTTTTATCTTCAGGAGGGCTGAAACATTTACAGTTCTGTAATCCAAATGTCTCCAACAGACCGCTGGTATTTGACAAGTGCCTTTGGATACATTTGTAAAGTGTGCCAATTTTTTTCCCTCTCTTTGCTTTTGAATGAGGTGAGGTGTCCTCATTCACAGAAATACTATGATGCAGGTGGAGTGATCCTGTGCAACTGCAAGCCTACTGGAGCTGCCCCCACTCACCCACCCACTCCTCAAGCTAGTTCCACCGCACTGTATTCAGACATTCAGACAAGTCCTGTCAATCACACTGGGGCATTGTGGGTAAGCAGGCCAATGAAGGGGAATAAAGAAAGAAGGCATGGTGGGGAGGGTTAAGGGGGGGACCCCCTGGTTAGGCGGTACATTTTTCTAGTAGCGTTCTTTATTACGACCAGAGGCCTGTGATTAGCTTGGCTTCAATAAGGGTGGTCAGGAGACGCATACCAATTAGGTTACTGTGAGCACTTTGAGTCGCATTGCTATGGAAACCAACCCCCCACACCCCCCCCCCCCTCCCACCCCCAACACCCCCCCCCCCCACCACACACAAATACAGCCCAAACACTCATATACACCCCTTTTATAACCCATGTAATAAGAGGAAGTGCAAAGAAAGGTCTAGAAACCAACTAAAGTGTTGGCAAGCTCACTCATAAACACAGTAGATGTTAGGCCTGCTCATTGTCCCATTAAGGTTATTTGAGGTCAGGAGATGAAAGAAAAGTTGTGTTTTATTAAAAGTGGTATTTATTTTGACCTGATTGAAATTGTCCTGATTGAAAACTAGCTATTTAAACACTGCACAAGAGAGAATTTAAAAATTCTTGAAGAAAGCCAAACTAAAACTATTAGATCAGTAGCTATAAGACATAAAGATTCAATACAACCTCATCTAGATACATGAGTCTTATTATTGTTTCTTGAGCTTTTTCCTGTCATTACAAATGTGTTAGCATAAAGGTGATTAGCATACAGAAGTAGCATTAGTCTTGATTGGCATGAGAGAATAGTGTGAATAGATGAGTCCCTCTCACTCTCTTACTATCTCTCTCTCTCTATCTCTCTCTCTCTCTCTATCTCGCTCTCTCTCTCTCTCTCGCATCAGGGTGGTCGCCTCCTGAGTTAACATCGTTAGCTCAGCTCCTCTGGGAATCCTGTTTTAATCACTTTAATTAATTTCCAATCAAGCATCAGTAAACTAATCAGGAGGATGCCAAAAACAGTGACAACTCTGTTATGAGGGAGCACAGCGAGGGAACTGATTTCCAGAACAGCAAAGAGGAAGACCAGCAGTGTGAGAGAAGATCAACTGCCAGGAATAAACTAATAGGAAACGTTCAGCACCGTTTTTTTTTTCTTAAGCTAATGCATCAGCCTTGTCAGCCATGGTCTGCTCCATCCAATGACAGTGACCTTTGTGAAAAATTGATCAACTGCCAGGTAGTATTTATAATACATTTTCAGAGCTTCACATATTGTCGCTGAGAAGAAGGAGGACCGTTTCTATTAGTCCATCCATCACACATATTTACTCAATGTAAAGAGCAGCTGCTGTTTTCAAATGAAAAACATAAAAACATGCAGTTACTAAGTTTCAATCTGACAGTGACATTACGTACACCAAAATCAGGCAAATCCTGGATCTATGCTTACACATTCATAATGGAAGAAGCTTGAGAAAAAAATAAAAAGTTTGTATTGAATCTTTAAGTCTTATGACTACTGATCTAATTTGTTTGGCTTTGACTGATCTACTAGTTTGGCTTCAAGAATTGTCAAATGATCTCTTGTTTAGTGTTTCAATAGCTAATTTTCAATCAGGACAATTTGGTATGTTCAAAATTTGTCTCCTGTAAAAAAAAATGACCTTGAATAACCTTAACTGGACAATCAACAACTTTAACATCTATTGTGTGAGCTTGCCATTACTTTTGTTCATTGGTCTATACCTTTCTTTGCACTTTGTTTGGACTACTGATCTTTTGGTTGGATTTCTTCAACAATTGTCAAACAGTTTTCAAACAGTGTTTGAAAATAAGCATGGCCAGCTAGTTTTTAGCTCAGGGCAGCTAAGTGTGATTACAATGAAGACTTTTGGCTGGCTTTTTTCTTTCATCTCCTGAAAAGAATAATTAACCTTAAATACCATTAAGAGGGCAATTAACAGGCCAAGTGTCTCCTGTATTTATGAGCTTGCTAACACATCAGTTGGTTTCAACATAAAGAGCAGCTGCTGTTCTTTAATGAACAAAAAAAATGCAGTTAGGAGGTTTTGATCTGACAATGATAATATGTATGCAAACGTAAACACTTAATAAATATTTGTGTGTTGAATGGATTTGATGGGTCCATTATTGCTTGTTGTTCAGACATGCCAATGCTGAAGTGAATATATCTCACCCATGTAAAACTCACAAGAATTTGGAACAAATTTGGGTAAAGAATTAAGAAGATCCAGGTAAGAACAAGTATGTGATTTGCACAACATGAAATAAAAAGACACATTCTTGATACAGTGACTAAAAATTCTTCTAGTCATGTCATTGTTTAAAACTGCAGGCAAAGTAAAAGTGTATGAGCACTTTTCCTACCTTTTTTGAGCAGATTTAAAATGATTACAACTCAATAACCTTCCTTGAGAACAAGCTAAAAGAAATATATAACTTTCTATTAAATAATTTTCATACTAAAAGGCCTGCATAGACTGACCATTTCATTTTTGTATTAGATGTCTAGCAGTAACAGTAGCTCTATGGTAGAAAGCCTGTTTTGTTCCAAGTTAGGTATGTTATCCCTGAACTAAACTCCAAACATTTAGTACATTGTCTGTGACTGGAATCCAGTCAGGTTTCAGCTACATCAGGCAGCCCTGATTCAGCTTTGCCGCAGTTACACAACATCAGCATTGTTGGACTTGAAGGGCTGAGTCACTGAGTCATTGGAGGACAAACTGACATAGGACATTTTAAGCAATGCTGAAAGAACTTTAGGTTGTGGTCAGGCCACATTGCACAAATGTTCTCCTGTTGAGTCAAGAATATAAAGCTGACAATTCAACATTGTTCATCCTCATTGTCTTGTAAAAACCTGTTAAGACTGTTCAATGTAAAATAAAAGACTCACAAGCAGTATAACCGTCATTTAGGGCTACCAAGCCAGTCAGGAGTCCAAAAATATGAATGCTTAAAAACAGATTTAATTTTATTTGTCAAAACATGCAGTACAGAGATTTGCCTATATTGTTTCTTTGTCAAAAACATTTCAATTATTTCAATACCACTTTGTTCTATTCTTGCAGATAAAAGAATATGGGTGGCTCCTAAATGTTCAGAAATAGCACTGGTGATGATGTACAGAGTCAGCAGAATGCAAATGAGAATGAAAATGATTATGGAAAATCATGGAAGGTTTTACCATCACTTTTAAGTACATTTTTAATTTGATTATTTTTCAATGACAATTCAATACTAGATTTTAACAATTTTAAATTCCAGGTTTTCCAGAACATGTACCAGTCCTGTTTTCAGCCACTAATATTGGTCTATATATTTTGAAATGTACACAAAATATAAAGCATCTGCTATTTTCAAATGGTGTTAAAACATAAAAATCTGAGGTGTGAGGTTTTGATATTCCATACAGAAATCTGATATATTGCCATAAATGCACATATGTCATAAAGGATCAGGCATATTTTTCAGAATACATGTATGTATATGTTGCATACATATATGCAAGTATCAAATATTAGACATAAGCATAATATTTGAATGATACACACTATATTTATATATAAGTATTCGCTATTCTGACTTCACACACATATGAACTTGAGTGACATCCCATTCTTAATCCATAGGGTTTAATATGATGTCAGCCCACCCTTTGCAGCTATAACAGCTTCAACTTTCCACAAGGTTTACGAGTGTGTTTATGGGAATTTTTTACCTTTCTTCCAGAAGCGCATTTGTGAGGTCAGTCCTCGAACTGTGAGGGCCGTCCTCGAACTGTTCCCACAAAGTTGGGAGCATGAACTTGTCCAAAATCTCTTGGTCTGCTGAAGCATTAAGAGTTCCTTTCACTGGAACTAAGTGGCCGAGCCCAAATCCTGAAAAACAACCTCACACCATAATCCCCCCTCCACCAAACTTTACACTTGGTATAATGCAGTCAGACAAGTACCGTTCTCCTGGCAACTGCCAAACCCAGACTCATCCATTGGCTTGCCAGATAGAGAAGTGCGATTCATCACTCCAGAGAATACATCTCCACTGCTCCACAGTCCGGTGGCAGCACTTCACACCACTGCATTCAATGCTTTGCATTGTGCTTGGTGATGTAACCCATTCCATGAAGCTCTCTACGCTGTTCTTGAGCTAATCTGAAGGCTATAGGAAGTTTGGAGGTCTGTAGCGATTTGACTTTGCAGACCTCTCAGCGACCTCTGCGCACTATGCGCCTCAGCATCTGCTGACCACGTGCTGTCATTTTATGTGGCCTACCACTTCGTGGTTGAGATGCTGTCATTCCCAATCGCTTCCACTTTGTTACAATACCACTGACAGTTGACTGTGGAATATTTAGTAGTGAGGAAATTTCAAGACTGGACTTGTTGTACAGGTGGCATCCTATCACAGTACCATGCGGGAATTCACTGAGCTCCTGAGGGCGACCCACTCTTTCATAAATGTTTGTAGAAGTTTATACACCTGTAGCCATGGAAGTGATTGGAACACTTGAATTCAGTTATTTGGATGGGTGCCTGAATACTTTTGGCAATATAGTATATATGGCTAACAGGTGGGTGAATACATATAGGCATAATAAATGATAGTACATATGTCTAATATATGATTGAATAGATTCCAGTTAGATTTGTTACTATATTTTCTGTTTGCTCTTAAATATTAAATTAGTTAAATAAACTATATTTTCAGTTATGTCATGTTTTAATGCTTTTATGGCATAACTCACAATGTACATATATATAGAGTTTGGTTTTGTAGATATTATACTCATTTTAGCCTCATTAGGAAGTATGTAGAGACAAAAAGAAGATACATAAACCTTAAATAACATGAAGAGAGCATATATGCATAATATATGTGATATGTGGATAATGTTTTCAGTCATATTTTATTTGAATATGTTGACATATGGCTGAAATACATCCCATGTTTGAAAATGGACAAAATCACTTGGCACACATGTGCATTTGTGATGAATATAGATTAGATATTTGAAAAATCCATATATAATAATTTTTGTCACATATTTGAAACCCTTACATTGCTACATTTTTTGTATGGAATGTCAGTGATATAAACAAAATTCAAAAATAGTGTGAGTAAAATCAGCTCTTCTCAATATCTTGTTAGCATAGCCAGAAATGACAAACATTTTTTTTTCTTTTTTATGTACACCAAATCTGTCAGTACTTCAAAGCAGTTGGATTATAGATGATCATCTCTAATCTCTGGACTCTTTCACTCTTACGCTGACTGCTTCAGATCGGTGAGTATATTTAGTCTCGCAGAATTCCTGTGCTCGAGTTCCAAAAGAGCTCTTGCTTGCTTCACACTCCCCCAGCTGGCAGTGTTAGGCAGGATAATACACAGTGATGGAGCAGTGCAACCGTGCTCAGGGCGAGGGATTAAAGCTCTCATCTCATAGCTACATCAACACACACACACACACACACACACACACACACACACACACACACACACACACACACACACAGCGTATCAGCCACTTTATTCTGTGATGTGTGCACTGATATTGACTTTGACTCATCCTTATCGTATTACACAGTTGGATAAGAGACACACAAACATACTCTTTACACTGTGATCTGCACTCTGATATCCATCACACCACATCCTGATCCTGTTAAGCACCAATAAATATGTGTTCGCCCTCTGGATTACGATGTTGCTGCCAGAAGCTGTCTCTGAAGAACTTGAGTGTAAGTGTAGGTGTGGAAATGACCAGAGGGAAATGACCCAGCGTTCTACAAAAACATTCATGCGCTCTTAAAAACTAGACTAGGCCAGCCTAGTTTTGCTTGTCTCTGATTGACTGGATGGCATTTGTGTCTATGACTGTGTCTATTTACATATATCAATCTACTGTGTGGCAAATTTATGTTTTAGCCCACCTGCCTACAATGTCTGGTGGCAGGCCAAATTATACAAGCTGCTTTTTGTCAATACACATTTTTGTATACTACTACTACCATTAATGTGTATAACTAATATAATAATAACAATGATTATTAATTACAAGTAAGTACTTAATTTTATCATTCTATGCTTTTTATGTACTGTTTTCATTGGTTGCAGTTTTTCAGGTAGAACAATAAACCTTTGCGGGATTATAAAGTCTAAACAGGAATAGTGTGCTTGTGCTATTTGGATGCAAACTTTTTTCCCATCGGATATCAATGCTGGAATATTGGAAAAATTCATATATAACTGCCACACCCAATGTCACAAAGACAATGCCCCTCATAGACATTACATACAGACTCACATATACATACATACTAGCACAAAAATGGATACACACACATATTAGCCACCATCTGGGATACTTTAGTAACGGCCTAATCTTCCAATCACCTGGAATACCATAGCAATGACCTGACATAATTTTAGCAACCAGCTAGGATACCACAGCAACAGCCCACCAACACCTTAGCAACCATCTTGGACACCATAGCAACAGCCTAGCAAAACCTTAGCAACCACCTGGGATACCATAACAATGGCCTAGAAACACCTTAGCAATGGTCTAGCAACACCTAAGCCCCTACCCAAAATGAAATATCAACAGCCTAGCAACCATCTAACAATTACCAAGCAATACCCTAACAAGAAGTAAGAAAACAATAGCAAGATCATAGCAACTACATGCAATTACTATATAAACCTAATTAAGTTGTTAAAAACAAATTTGTTCACAAAGTTTCACTTTCCAGTTATTATCACCACAACTACTACAAACACTAAAAAGAGTTAGAATGGTCAGTAATTGTTTAAGCACAAGTTACCTTATTGAAACAATACAACTATACATGACATTTTTTATGAAAACAGTGGCATTTGAGACACTTCTATGCAGTCATTATTATCCTGTGCTGGATATTTCTTTGTTCTCTATGGATTTGCTTCATTATTCATGCAAACTTAAAGTGATTATTCCAAGCATAATAATTGACACATCTATATATTGTTCCAGTTTACATTCTGGTGCACTTGGTCATGGACTAGTGCCTTATGGTTTTATCCTCATCTGAATCTGGATAAAATATTAAAATAAGGCAGCAAGATAAAGAAAGCTCAAATAGAAGCTCAAAGTCAAATAAAAGCACTTACCGCTGTGTTATTTCACACATTATTAGGTTTTTGTAAGACGTATGATGTATTTCAATAAATGCATGTCTGCTTTTTCCCCATTATTTTTTTTTTGGCAAACCAAAAAATACCTCTATGTGGCACCTTAGGTGATACTGTACCTGGTAAAGAAGGCAAATAACATTAGCTGGTGCAAAATTTCTATAGTATTAGTACACATGCTAAAACCATAGATGTTCACAAGTTGCTTTATGCAAGTCTAAGTTGAGTTGTAAGTCTCTGAGGAGACCGAGTCAAGTCTCAAAGCTTTGAGGTGTAAGGCTAAGCCATCCTCGAATTGCTTTGGTGTGAGTTTTTGTGCAGTCTCGAATCTCTGGGGTGCTACTCCAAGTCAAGTCTCGAGTCTGTGGGATGTGAATCTGAGACAAGTCTCAAATTTCCAGGGAGCAAGTCTGAGTCAAATCTTGAATCTCTGGGATGAGTCCAAGTCTCAGATTTGTAGAGTGAGAGTCAGAATCAAGTGTCAAATCTCTGGGGTGTGTCCAAGTGTCAGATTTGAAGCAATATGATATGTAACTAACTAATACTGGAATACTTGGAACTTGGAATGTTACCTCACTGGTGGGGAAGGAGCCTGAGTTGATGCGCGAGGTTGAGAGATACCGGCTAGATATAGTCGGGCTCACCTCAACACACAGCTTGGGCTCTGGGTCCAATTTCCTTGAGAGGGGCTGGACTTTATTCTTTTCTGGAGTTGCCCATGGTGAGAGGCGGCGGGCAGACTCGACTCGGCGCCTGTATGTTGGGGTTTTCTCCGGTGGACGAGAGGGTAGCTTCCCTACGCCTTCGGGTTGGGGAACGGGTCCTGACTGCTGGCACATGGCACCAGGACACTCTAGGCCACAGTTCAATGATTGACTTTGTAGTCATGTCATCGGACTTGCGGCCATGTGTTTTGGACACTCGGGTAAAGAGAGGAGCTGATTTGTCAACTGATCTCCACCTGGTGTTGAGTTGGATCAGGTGGTGGGGGAAGATGCTGGTCAGACCAGGCAAACCCAAACATATAGTGAGGATTTGCTGGGAACATCTGGCAGAAGAACCTCCGTCAGAAATTTGACCAGATATCAGGGGAGGTGGGGGACATTGACTCAGAATGGGCCATGTTCCGCTCCCCCGTTATTGAATCGGCTGACTGTAGCTGTGGCCGCAATGTAGTTGGTGCCTGTCGGGGCGGTAATCCTCGAACCCGGTGGTGGACACCCCAGGTGAGAGACGCCGTCAAGCTGAAGAAGGAGTCCTATCGGGCATGGTTGACCTGTGGAACACCAGAGGCAGCTGACAGGTATTGACAGGCCAAGCAATCTGCGGCTTCAGTCGTCGCCAAGGCAAAAACCCGGGTGTGGGAGGAGTTTGGTAAGGACTTGGAAAGTGACTTTAAGTCGGCTCCGAAAAGATTCTGGCAAACCGTCAGGCGACTCAGAAGGGGAAAGCAGTGTGCCACTAGCACTGTATATAGTGGAGATGGTATGCTGCTGACTTTGACTGAAGACGTCATTGGGCAGTGGAAGGAATACTTTGAGGACCCTCACAATCCCACCGACACGTTCTCCAGTGAGGAGGCAGAGTCTGGAGACATGGGAATAGGCTCGTCCATTACTGAGGCTGAAGTCATTAAGGTAGTTAAAAAGCTCCTTGGTGGCAAGGCTCCAGGGGTGGACATCTCTGGATGTTGTGGGGCTGTCTTGGCTGCTTTTTCAACATTGCGTGGACATCGGGGGCGGTGCCACTGGATTGGCAGACTGGGGTGGTGGTGCCTCTTTTTTAAAAAGGGGACCGGAGGGTGTGTTCCAACTACAGGGGAATCACACTCCTCAGCCTCCCTGGTAAGGTCTATGCAGGGGTACTGGAGAAGAGAGTCCGGCTTATAGTCAAACCTTGGATTCAGGAGGAGCAGTGTGGGTTCAGCCCTGGTCGTGGAACACTGGACCAACTCTTCACCCTCTCCAGGATCCTAGAGGGCTCATGGGAGTTTGCCCAACCAGTCCACATGTGCTTTGTGGATCTGGAGAAGGCATTCGACTGTGTTCCCCGGGGTATTCTATGGGAGGTGCTTCGGGAGTACGGGGTACATGGCTCTTTGCTACGAGCCATTCAGGCCCTGTACAAACAAAGCTGGAGTTTGGTTTGCATAGCCGGCAGTAAGTCAGACTCGTTCCCAGTGAAAGTTGGACTCCGCCAGGGCTGCCCTTTGTCACCGATTCTATTCATAATTTTATGGGTAGAATTTCTAGCTGCAGTCAGGGGACGGAGGGTGTCCGGTTTGGTGACCTCAAGGTCACATCACTGCAGTTGGCAGATGATGTGGTCCTATTGGGGACATCAGGCCATGAACTTCGCTGGATCGGTTTGCAGCAGAGTGTGAAGCGGCCAAGATGAGAATCAGTACCTCTAAATCCGAGACCATGGTTCTCAGGCAGAAAAGGGTGGAGAGCCCTCTCTGGGTCGGGGATAAGCTCTTGCCTCGAGTGGAGGAGTTTAAATATCAGCAGTGATGCAAGCTCTTTACCGGTCTGTTGTGGTAAAGAAAGACCTGAGCCACAAGGCAAAGCTCTCGATATACCGGTCAATCTATGTTCCCACCCTGACCTATGGTCATGAGCTTTCGGTAATGACCGAAAGAATAAGATCGCGAATACAAGCGGCCGAAATGAGTTTCCTCCGCATGGTGTCTGGACTCTCCCTTAGAGATAGGGTGAGAAGTTCGGTCATCCGGGAGTCCACCAGGGAGGAGACCCCAGGGAAGACCCAGGACACGCTGGCGTGACTATATTGCCCAGCTGGCCTGGGAGCGCCTCGGAATCCCCGCCAGGATAGCTAGTGGAAGTGGGTGGGGAAAGGGAGGTCTGGGCCTCATTGCTTAGGATGCTGCCCCTGCGACCCGAACCCTGGAGAAGCGGAAGATGGATGGATGGATGGATGGATGGATGGATGGATGGATGGACTAACTAATACTTTAGTTAGATTACCTGGAAATCAGCTAAGTTAGTTACTGTTCTAGCTATTACACTTGGTATAAAAAGTACATGCTAGCTGACCATTTAAAGAGGTGTTGCCTCCTTTTTTTAAACACTACGTTTACTGCCTGTAGTGCTGTGTTCTATCCATCAGATTACAGGGTTTTTATAATAAAAGGCCCATTATTTAAAGCCATATCCTGCCACCTCTTGAAACTGCAGGAAAAGTGCACTACAGTAATGACGGCACATGCCTGTAGAAAAACTTCAAGTTTACAGATCCTAATTTACCCAGTTTTGTTTGTTTGTTTTTCCCTCAGGTTGGAAATTCACAAGTCTTAAAACCTGAGTCATAGTCAAGTTGCGAGTCAGTAAAGGAGGAGTCATGAATCAATTCCCATTAAGAGGGCTTCTTCACTGCAAATTCATTGGAATTTACAAAACAATGAAGAAAAAAATGTGTTAAAAGGCATGACAATCTAAAGAATAGGTTCAAAGTTAAAACCTTTTCCTACAACCTCATTTGTACCCAATCCAATAAAACTTCCCTCAATCGCTGTAGTGCCAACAGTTAGTGAGATCAGCATGAGCTGTGAGGGAATTTGCTACCTTAAAAAAGTTGCATATCGCTGCTGTCGGAACAAAACCTTGTATTTCCATTTTTGTCATTTTCAGGTTTTGACATAATTTGAAAATTACATTGTGTGTAAATGTCATGATGAATGATCCAAAAGAAACAGCCCAAAATTACTTGATAAAAACTCTGGTTCCATTGACTTATATTAAAAGTAAAGTATTTTTTTTCCTTCTCCTGTAAAGTTATTGTTTTGGAGATACAAGGTTTTGTTCCAGCAGCAGCAATATGCAAATGCTCAACACTTATTCTTGACAAAGATTGCAATTTGTTGGGAATGACTGCTTTCAAGGCACTTCATTAACACATTTTCACTTCTGATGTTGTGAAGTACATTACATTCAGTCATTTGGTAGAAATTTGGGAGAGACATTAGTTTCTGTTGATTGGTATATAAGAAACATGTCATACTATATAAGCTACATTCTCTTATTAAGGAGCCGCTATTTAATATACTTCATTTTGCAGAGACGACTTCATTGTGTTGGGAATTGCAGTAACATGAGCCATATCTCTAAAGACGACATGAACTAGCTGGAATGATAACGTGATTGCCACAATCTACACAATCTCTGCATTCCCCTTAGAATGAATATTAATTTTTTTTATTATTTAATTGGTTTGGTAATTTTGGCCCTAATTCTGCTGATGAGGTTTCAACCCTCCCCATGAAAGAAAGCTCTTAATTGATTGCCAGGATCAAAACAATGCTAATTGGGTTTCTGCAGAGTCCTTTAATCATAATTCAGATGAGTGCCCATAATTAATCTAACGAACGAGCATCTGACCGTGACCAGAATAGGAACTGATAGCTTGATGAAGAGGAAGAGAAGGAAGAGAAGTAAGAGAAGTAAGAGGAGAGGTAATGTGGATGTGGATTTTGTTCTTTATCTTTGAGTGAATGGTGAACAAGCGTAGAAGGTAGAGCATTGATAGTAGGAGTCCTTGACCTCAGCAGCTTCTGATGGAAATTTGAATAACCATACAGGGACATTTACATGTTTCTGACAGCTGTCAATGCACTGAACACCAACAACTCATGTAGCCAAGGCCAAACAGAAGACATTAGCAGAAACTCGAAATCGCATTTAATAGAAAATACAGTTCACACTAAATCACCAATAGCTTCTGGATGTCAACAAAGATATTGTGGTTTCAGCTGTCTACAATAGCACAGTGGAGTTCAAAAAGTAATTACACAAATCCTTTGCAGTCAATAACTGCCTGAAATGTGGACCACAGATATCACCAGATGTTAGGTTTCTTCCCTTCTTCCCTGCTTCCCAACAGTCTTAAGTTCCTGCTTGTCCTTGGGGTGTATTACCTTCAGAGTTATGACTTCAGTAAGTGAAATACATGCTGAATTGAACTGAGGTCAAGTGATTGACTTTGCAATTTCAGAACATTCTACTTCTTTGCCTTATAGTCTTGGATTGCTTTCACATTGTGTTGGGTCTTGGTATGCTTTGGGTCATTGTCCATCTGCACTGTGAAGCGCCTTTCAATCAGTTTTGAAGTATTTGCTGATTCTGAGCAGATAATATAGTGCTATACACTTCAGAATTCTTTCTGCTGCTTTTGTCAGTAATCACATCATCAACAAATGCAAGGGAACCAGTTCCACTGACAGCCATACATGCTCATACCATAACACTACCTTCACCATGCTGACCAGATGGTATGATTTTGATTCATGAGCAGTTCCTTCCCTTCTTCCCATCGTTATCTTTTATATCCCTAAGATGTTGTTCCAGAATGATGAGCTTTTTCTTTTTCTTCCTTTTACTGAGGCTTACCAGTGGTTTTCATCTTGTGTTAAACTTTCTGTATTTACTCTGCGGAAGTCTTCACTTGATTGTTGAATTTGACATAAATACACCTACTCCTGGATGGTGTTCTGGCCAACTACTGTAGAGGGGTTTATCCTCACAAATTCTTCTGTCATCCTCAACAGTTGTTTTCTGTGGTCTTCCTGGCCTTTTTCGTGTGTCTGAAATCACCAGTGCATTCTTTATGGTGTGTTTACGTTTCGGGATGCTTTCTTTTTTTCAGCCTAATGATGATTTGCTTCACTGGCAGTCGCAGCTCTTCTAACTTCAAATGCCACAATTGACATCAATCACTCTACACTATTTATCTGCTTATTTGTGAGTTAAATAATGAGGGAGTAACACACACATGGCCATGAAACAGCTAAGCAGCCAATTCTCCCATTACCTATGAGCCCTTAAAAATGGAGGAGCTAGGGGTGAAAATGGTTACTACTATGTTCACACTCAAAATAAAACTGCATTTTGAGCTCATGTTCATTATGTGATTTTAGCTTCAATATGCTGTGGTAGACATCTAAAATTACAATAACTTTGTTGATGTCTAAATATTTATAGAACTTCCTGCATGATATTTTCATGTTCTTTGATCTAATTAAATTTAGAGTACATGCAGTGTTCATGGACAAACATTTGAAGTCATGCATCATTTTGTAGTTGGCAACTAAACACTTTACGCATAAGTTTTTGTCTAGAGCAAAATACAGTATATGATGTTACAAACAACAAACTAGTAAAAAAAACAGCAAGACTAAGCGTAAAGAGGTACAAGACCAAGCTTGAGTCAAGATGGTCCTTTTTAAGACTATTCGAGATGAGTGGTGATCTGCACTCCTACAGATTCACTGAATGCTTCAATTTGAAGAGTTAATGTTGATATTTTCCTTTACTGTTTATATGAAGTTATATAATTACAAAATTAATTGCATAGTTATGTATTGCAGTCAATTTCAACTCTGTATCGAGAGGTTCATGTTCTGTTTTGTTTATTTTGCAAAGCAAAACTGCACACACAAAACTTCATCAAAATCAAATTCATAAAATATCTCTTCTTCCACAACAACAAGGTGGTGTACAAATAGGTACAGAATATGGCTCCAATAGTCAATTTCTAAATTTAATTAGAGGTCAAGATGTGAGAGCATTTTCTCAGTTTTCCAAACAATGACTGAGCATAGTCAAGCTGATTTTCTCGGGGTTCAATTAATCCAGCTGGTTAAATCAACACAAACAGGCAAAAAGATTTGTCTTTTGGTAATAAAAATGTCAGTGAGAAACATTACAGATATACTGAAATTCCAAATTCAACAGCAAAAATGTATTCAAGTACTGGGAAAAAAGACAGGATGTGTTCTAGTCATTCAAATGAGAATATCCAACAAGCTTTGCTTGCTATATACTTTTGAACCTCAGCTTTCCATAAGAACAATTTTTTCTATAAATTTTATTTTTTATTGCTTGGATACAAGGCTAATGGTAGGCTACAAAATGACAACACACCCTCAGATAATACTGTCAATGACGTATCACTCAGCTGGAAAACCTTTGCAGGCAAAAAGATGCAACACAGATCAAATTGCAAGATTTCTGCATACAGCAAATCAAGTAACACATTCAATGGGCATTTCTCTAGTTCAATCTGAACTCCACAGGACTCTCTCTCTCTCTCTCTCTCTCTCATATAATGCCAAGTATTAACGTTGTATGCTTGTCACTTTGCCCAGAAGGAATTAAGCAAAGGGAAGAAGGAAAACTAAATAGCTGTAGCATAATGGTGGAATTTTACTGGAATTTGGCAATGAATCGAGGGAGGAAAGGCTGCATTTAAGAGAAGGGAAGAGGGTAAAATAAAAGACAGATGAAAAAGAAAGTGTCACATCATCAGAAATGGTAATGAAAGTGGCGGATGTGGTGGGGGTGTGATTCTGCGATGAAGGCAAAGGGAGAAAGAAAAAAGCAGAGGAGGAGGGATTTCAGAGTCAGAATCAATCTAAAGGAAGTCGATTTCCAGTCTGTAAAGGAAACCATAGACAGTCTGCTGTGGAACCATCGGCAGCCAAGCTACAAACATAGCAACAGCACACATCAGTACATTACACGCCCTCTTTTAGTACTGGATAAATATCCTATATGAAAATCAGTGGATAGACTCAATGCCAGCTGCCATATGCAATTTGTGAACACTTCATGATGAATGGAGAGAAATGGTCTACAAATGACCCACATAGAATAAAATTAGAATAAAAAATGTTACATTAAAAGATTCAGCATTTTTCCTTCTCTTATAAAGTTACTATTTCAGACTTATGAAGGTTTCTATTAACAGTATATATATATATATATATATATATATATATATATATATATATATATATATATATATATATATATCAGTTACACTCTTAAAAAAGATGAATTGTTCTATTTAGAACCATGAGTTTTCTATATAATAATTTCATACTTAAATTTTCTTAGATTAGATTAGATTAGATTAGACTAGATTAGATTGGATAATAGTTTATTGTTCATTTTCACAAAAAATTATCTTGCACTAACTCACACAATCATCAAAAGTGCATAAAAATTCCAAAATACATCATCAATACATAAAGACACAGCACTGGAGTACAAATGTTTCTTTGCATTATAAAATGTTTCTTCAGATTGATGGAGAATGTAATGTATATGGTTCTATATAGAACCACTTTGAAAATGTTTTCATATATAGCACCAAAAAGGGTTCTGTTATTGTTAAGCTTGTAACAATAGAAGAACCCTTTTTGGTACTATATATAAAACCATTTTCAAAAGGATTCTATATAGAACCATACATGATGCATTCTACACTCTTACAAAAGATGGTTCTTGAGTTCTTTAGTAAAGTGGTGCTCTGTAGGAGACCTGGTCCACCTTCAGTCATAGAAGAGAAAAGTTCAGCAACCTCTTTGCTGGGCTTACATTTAAGGCATCATGTTTCAAAGATGGGATATAAGACAATTATTTATTACCACCCACTGCTAGTTCTTTGGTGATATGAAGCTGAAGTCAGCTAGTCACCATATTCTACATAGAATACGTGTTCTACATAGAATTTAAATAAAATCTACAATTTTCACTTTTATAAAACTCCTGAAAAACCATCTCTTTTAAGCGCAGACATTAATATGGATTTTGAGCATAAATGTCCATTTATTAAAGGTGTTCTAAACATTATTCCTATAGACAGTGTAGAAACTGTATATACACCCCCCAAATAAGTAACATCCAAATTTAACTACAAAAGTAGCTGAGGAGATCACAGGAGAACCTTCATCATTCAACTCCTCAAAAACATTCAAAGTCCCAAGTCTCCCCCCAAAATATCTGACTAACAAATCCCTAAAACCAATGTTAAGCAAAACCCAGCTGCGTGAGGGACAGGGACAGCGGACTCCTGCATATATTTAACTCTGATACTGTTTATCCTCCTCCCTGGCCTAATCTGGATATAAACAACAGCAGTGTGCCGTTATTCCATAGGAGAGCCTTGCCCGATACATGTGACAGCCCAAACTAATAGGATTTAATAACAGTGCATTTACATGTCAGTTTTGTGATGCTGTGAAAGAAAGAGGGAGGATGAAGGGCTGGAGGGAGGGGAGGAGAAAATGTGGATATTTGGGACAGCTTTTGACGGTGGAGAAGAGCAATTATATTAGACGGGTGGTGTCTTGACAGAACGATACAGCATGTTTTTTTTTTTTTATACTTTGGATCTTGTCAGGTTTCATCTCCTGCATCTATCCTCTTAAGAAGAGAGCTGTCCGCTTTTGTGTGTCTCTCTGCCTCACACACACACACGCATAGTCTAAACACACTCCGCTGAGGCTGAGCGCCAATTGGCCTCCATTTCTCCGCTAGCTTTGATGTAGTAGAAGTACCCTGCACTCGCCATCTCCAAATGTGTCCATTACAGGTATCACATTAATGGGGAGTTAGTCGACTGATCTGAGGAATGAGATGTTTTTATCGCTGTCTCTTAATGCAGAGCACTTTCGCATCTATCTCCACCCATTTCAAATGTCTTGTCTTGTTGGATACATTGTATGCCTGGCTATTTGAGATCAACTCATAGTGCAAAGCATCTTTAAAGGAATAATTCAAAACAAATAGCATGACTAACAATGAATGACAACTGATGGGCACCTGCTAGCATTGTTTGATTTAACTGGCTGTTTTTTTATTTATTCTGAAATAACAGGTCACTGTTAGCTCTTATGCCCTACGATGGACTGGCGGCCTGTCCAGGGTGTTTCCTGCCTTCTGCCCAATGACCGCTGGGATATGCTTCAGCACCCCCCCCCCAACCCCCCTGGTAAGCCAGAAGGATAAGTGGCTTAGAAAATGTGCGTGTGTGTGTTAGTTTTTATTCATTTTAACAGCAGGCCATTACAAAGCATCACTGACTAACGAGCCTTCAATTTTTTGGGTAATTGAGTGAACCTCCAGTTTTTTAAAGCCAGGGGTAAACCTGGCTACCAGTTTAATGACACACATCATGCACTATGCTTATGGCTGTGTTTAAAATAGCGTACTGTGCACTGTACAGAGCATACTTTGTATATATTTGTTGTTGCATGTTACATAAGTTTTCTCATATGTATGCAGTATAGTATCCACTATGTGACAATAACCATCAAGGCATGTGCAGTGGTGCACAATTTCTAACTAAATAGATGCCATGTTTGTATGCTTGCTCATTCACTACTACATTTAGCTTTTTATATATTTTAACTATTATCTTCTATCTTTCAATATATAATTATTGTCTCTATTTGTTGATAACTGGATCTTTGTGCAGCTTTTGAAACCATTGATCACAAGATAATAATCCACTATATTGAATATTGTGTAGGCCTCTCAGGCATTGATTTAGAATGGTTTAAATATTCAAATATTTAATGAATAGACAGTTCTTGGTTTCACTGGTAAATTTTTAAACAAAAAATGTAATATTGCTTGTGGAGTCCCACAAGGTTCAATCTTGGGGCCTTTAGTTTTATCTTTGTTTATGTTACTTCTAGATGATATCAACTTGCATAGCTATGCTGATGACAAGGAAATCAAAATTCATATTTCTTCTGAAAATCAAGACTGTTGACAGGCTTACCAGCTGTGTCATATATTTCTCAGTGAATGTCACAATATGTTCTGCAAATAACCAAGAAAAAAACTAAAGTGCTGATAGTTGGTACTACAATTTAGAGGAAAATGCTTTATAAAAATCTAGGTTCATTAGCTTCATATACCAAAACTGAAGCACAAAACCTGGGTGTAAGTTTAGACTCTAAGCTCTGTTCTATCCCACATGTAAATACAGTCACTAAATTAGCTTTTTATCATTTGAGAATTATTGCTACACTTTGGCATTTTCTATCTCAGAGCGATGCAGAGAAACTTGTTAATGCATTTGTTATGGGCACAGCTGATCACTTTAATGCTCTTTTTACTGGGCTTCCCAAAAAAAACAATCCATTCTCTACAACTCATACAAAATACAGCAACATGCATTCTAACAAAACAGAAAAGAGCTCATATCACTCCTGTATGCTTTGCAATGAATGTTTTTGCAGAACTTGCTAGCTGTAGTGGCTGTAGTGTTCTGCAGCGCAAGCACGGTATGTGTGTAGTGGTAAGTATGAAAAGTACCTACATCATCAATAATACAAACTTCTATTGCCTTTGTGGGATGTCTATGTATATTAATGCTAATCAACTGGACTTGTAAGGCCTTCAGTCCAGCTCCTGAAGACCTAACCAATGGAATAATGTCTACATATAGACCACAAGAAAGAAGTCTGGATAAATGTGCATTGGGCATTTCAAGATCTTAACCCTGGTCTTTCAAACCAAAACTAAATAACAAAGTTAGGATGCATTTAAATATCAATAATCATGAGGTTCAATTCAATAAAAATGAATGTTTTGCATTTTTCATGTATTTTTCAGTTGCCAGTAATCATTTGGAGTTTTTTTCTGAAGGCCTTGTTGTCCCTGATGAGGGTTTCCTATTGATTACAACTTAATCTAAAGTTTATACAATCTATTTAAAATATTCTTATTTACTATAAAGAGTTTAAAGGTTTACATTTGAAAATGTTGCTATGGAGTTAGAAGTTATGTTTTCTCTAAAAAACAGAAAAGTAAATGATCAATTCCAAATTTACACGAACAAACAATAATATACTATGTATAGACCACTTCTAAGAATGTTTTATTTCAGACAGTCATTGAGTAGAGCTGAGGATGAAGCTGTTGACCACATGGAAAATAAGTAAACAGCATTTAAACAGCTTTATTAATTAGTTGTTGACCAATCATTTTTTTCTGCTACAGACAGCATTTTGGTACTTGCTAGATGTGATTCATTTGAAAGCAATGGTTTATTTATTTGCCAAATTCTTTTTTAAAAGACGTTGTATTTGTTTGTGAAGTGTTCTGCATTAGAAAACTGCAGTTTGTATGAAGTCATGTTCAGTGTTGTGTTTAATACATTCTGTAAAACATTGCCTGTTTGTTAGATTTCGGCAGCAAATGAGCTTCATAACAAGGACTCTACTTCACATTTTTCAGAGACAAAATGGCTCCATAGCATTCCCTGTATATCGTTACTAGTTATTCCGAAGCTACTGCTGATTACCTTATTTCTGCAGTCACCGCATACTTGGTCGTCCTCCTGAAACCACGTATCTAATTAAGTTTGTCTTTTTTATTTTGCCTCTCAAAGGCAGTTGCAAGGCAGTTCCTGTTTAGTGGCATCTGAATAGGCTTATCACACCGAGCTTATCAGCCAATGATGCGCCAAGAATTTCTCTTTTATCAGTTTTGATGCGCGGCAAAAAAGGGGTTTTGTTCAACTACTGCCGTTCCCAAACCACCATGGAATTTCAAATCGTCTGAAAGCAGGCAAAAAAGAACATAATTAAATCTTTATTTCATTTTCTAATTAATGATAGTGACTGGGGAGGGCTTGGTAAAACGGTATGGTACGTTCCTTAGGCATTGTAGCGCACTGCAGCTTAGTAATCCATTCCTTGATCTCTTCCATTAAAATCATAATTAGGGCCGTAATTACGTTATTTTCAGAATCAAATTACCATAACAAATGTGTTCCTCTCTAATAATGACAAAATGCCCTATAACGAAAAGAGCACTACAGAAGTTTGGGAAATGTCTTCTGTTTGGTTGTCATCTTTCGTTTGAGCCATTTTCGACATACACTCTTAAATATAAAGGTGCCAAAAAGGGTTATTTGGAGTGTTACCACAGAAGAACCACTGTCAGTACCTGGTTCTTCAAAAAGAACCACTGTTGTAAATCACATGTGTGTGAAGTTCAAAGATTCTCCATATATGGTAAAGGTTCCCTACCAACTGAAGGTTTCTCTTAGAACCATAAGGCCAAGCCAAGAGTAATTTACATTTATTTTTATAGTATATGTATGTATAACGATGTGGTGTATGAAATCCTAAAGTCTTAGAAGATCAGAAGGTGGGACAGGCAGTTTGCATAAGTTTAGAGAAAATTAGCAGGAATTGTTCACAGTGGTTGTGATAGGAACCAGATGTTTGAAGAACATGCCTATAAATACTATTCATCTGAAACTGTTACAGGAATTGAGTATGGGTATTATATAGAAAATTATATAGAAATCTTGAAAAAAAATGGTGTAATTTCTCTTTAAATCTGAGAATAAGTCTTGGCTTGCCAGACATCTTTACTGCTGTGAGCCAGAAATCAGTGGCTAGTTTGACTGTAATGTTTAGATATGGCCACTCTCAGAGATTGCTGTATAATTGCTATTGTTAGGCCTTTGTGCCAAATCCAAATCAGACTGCATAATTGCGTGTATGTGACAACACTATGTGTCACACCTGAGTCTGTCCTGAACAATTTATCTTTCCACTTTATTCCTATTACTGTTTTTTTAATACCAATATGATGGATATATGTGAAATTCCATGTGCTCCTGTAATATCACTGCTAATACCAAGATTCATAATTGGACTTGATCCTTCCAATACAGAGCCATAGGCTCTACTCCGTCTGTCAATTTCCCTTCTGCTGGGCGCCATCGCTAAATTGCCGTTTGGAAGACAAGAAGGGGCTCGTGGGAGAACACAAAAGGATAGCAGAGCTGACCAGAGCGCAGGTGGAATTGAATTGGAAATCTTCCACGGGGCCGTTAGCATAACAAAAGGGCCGCGTGGCTTCAGACAAAAGCGGCAAGGTTTTAATGTAGAAAATCAATCTCTCCAAGGAGAGAAGTTATTGTGTGAGCAGCCATACAGGTGTTCCTCCCTGGATCCTTAATCAAAAGTGTCAAAACAAAGTTTGGGAGAAGTTTTTTTCCACATGCAGTCAGGATGAGAGCTGGTTGAGTTGGTGGGTGCTTTTTGGCAGTTTTGCCCACTAATGGGGGCAACACATAATACTACTAAGCTGCGAAGGTGAAGGTTATCACTTGCTTCCTTAAAAATTGGTAAAACACACAAAGTCATTGGACAACTCAACACACTTGTAGGAGAATGCTAACTGCTAAATTTTGTTACATCAGCTAACATACGCCTGCATCTGCTTCTATCATACTGAAGGACTGCTCTGCCCACCCAGAGAGTGAAGCTGCTCCCGGCTACGGATGGCAGTGGCACAGTGGCATCAATGTGTGCCAATGACAGAGCCAGCACTTAGGTAGATGAGCCTACCAAAACAGATGCTAAGCAAAGTCAACCACCTTCCTATTTCTGTTAGAATTCAATTCAAAGGTAAGTGGGTTGTGATGTTTGGAAACAATGACCCAATTTTCAACCATACTGGCTCAGTAATATGATCCATATATTACATTGAGTGTATCCTAGCAGTCTGACCTTTCACACACATGAAACATAAATCTCACTTGGAGCTATATATTCATGTATTGGCAGATATCTTGCAACAAAGTCTTTGAAGAAACACATTTGTGAGCAGAGCATGGGTGGGTGGATTGCATTTAATATTGATATAACAAAAAAGTCTTGGTTAAATAGTATTGTGTAGGACAGGGGTCAGCAATCCAAATGTTTGGGAGCCACAACATTTTATGTGCATTTTACTGTCTTGGCTGTAAACATGCCTCAGAATGTGCTAAGGTACTAGTGCAGACTAAATACATAATATAAACGAAAACACAGATTTACTTTGCTCTGTTTTAAGCTTTAGCTCAGCTTTCACCACTTTTCTCACATCTCCAGCAGGAAAAGTGGAATCATTTCTTGCAAAATGTTTCTCAACATTTGACCTTTTTATGAGGCTTAAGTCAGCTCCTCATTCACAAGCTTCCTTTTTCTGTTCTACCTAAATGGTGCCTGAGGAGCCAGAACATAACTGCTGCACCATTTAAGATGTAACATGGATGGAACAAGAAGCTGACTTAAGCTTTGCAACTTTTTAGTGTTTCACAGTTTGTTGTTGCAGATTAAACATATAAAGAAACCAACTGAAGTGCTTATAAAAGTCTCCAAATCATCAATCTAAGTCTTAAATCTTTGTCTTTTCGTTAGCTACTACTAGCTAGGTGAGATTGTTGGCTGCATTCTTATAGTCATCAACAGTCTGTGCATCAACCTTCAGGGTTGAAGGGTGAATTAGCAGTCATATATTAACCTCAGTATTTAATTGTTAAAACTGTGTTAGAACAATCAGCAGATATTTATTTTACTGCAAAGGTGGATTATTTTATTTTACCTAAACATTTAATTTTGTTGTGGAGCCGCAACAGGGCAGTAAAAAATTGCATGTGGCTCCAGAGTCTCATGCTGATGACCCTCGGTGTAGTATACTTAAACCCATCCATCCATCCATCCATCCATCCATCCATCTTCTAAGCCGCTTCTCCGTCAGTGTCGCGGGTGGGGGTCGGGGTAGGGAGGGAGTGCTGGAGCCTATCCCAGCAGTCATCGGGCAGAAGACAGAACACGGCCTGGACAGGTCGCCAGTCCATCGCAGGGCAGACAGACAGACAGACACAGACAGTCACTCACACACTCACACCCAGGGGCAATTTAGCATGTCTAATTGGCCTGACTGCATGTCTTTGGACTGTGGGAGGAAACCGGAGAACCCGGAGGAAACCCACGCAGACACAGGGAGAACATGCAAACTCCATACTTACATTAAAACTTGAATTCCACTGTTCTTTTTCCAAATTTCTACATAAATCAACATTGAACAAAGTCATTAAGTGTGGTTTAATATGAAATTATGTAATACAAATAAAATGGGGGTCACAATGTTTATGTCACACTGAAATTCTAACTTTTCAAAATGAGCAGTGAACCTACATGTGCCATATCTTCATATGTAATGTTGATCAGGTAAATCTGAAAAATTACTTTTTTCTTGTTTTTTTTTTTTTATTTTAAAAACATGTTTTAGGCCACAACCTTTTCACAAAAGATTGTAAAAGATTGTCTCAGGCATCAGGCAGCATCAAACCACTCTGAGTCATTAAGATTCAAGTGTGCCAAAAAATAATGTATACAACACTTATACAATGATTTCTATATTTTCATGCATGTGCATGCTTCTGGCAAGACCTTAGAATAAACCTTCTGGTCTTCAAATTGAGAACTAGCAAACAAGCCACTCTATTATAAACGGCAAACAATTCTCCTTGGATTGTATGTTCACTTTGTACAATATCCGTATAATAAATAGCCGTTTTCTAGCAGAACGCTTTTCTGCTTTTGTCCTTTGGAAGAACATGTCAGAGGAGTAGAGGTGCAGCACATGCCTGTGTATGTCTGAAAGCACTCATTAATCAATAGACACGGAGTTGGTACAATATGGAACTACGCCAGATGCAAAACCTCAGTGCTAGGCTAGCAGCCTTCATTCAAAGGCTCCGAAGCTCATCACTAAACTACAGATGCCATTCAAAGCCTCGTTTTTCCATAACAGGCTCCTCTCTATTGGCTGACAGCTGTCCTTTCCATCCATACATTCACCACACATGACAGCCTTGAGAGCTCTAGAACAATAGCAGTAATGTTTGCTAACAGCCTGCGCTACCTCCGTCCTTGGGAATTCAAGTTTGGCACTTCAGTTGCCATAGCAGAGACATATAATGTTGAGGAGAGTGAGAAATTCTGTTAAGTCATATTAAAAGCCTCGTAGCATTTGAAAACACCAAGTGCCCTTTACGTTGTCTGAACATTTCATGATGAGCAGACCAATAGAATTGACCGTTGAAAAAACTTGGAATAAAACTGCATCCCATTTAGCTCAATGTCCTTCCCTACTATTTAGATGACACAAGGTTTGGTCTGATCGATGCATGGTATTTAAACAATAACAAAATGACTTTTTAAGCTGATCTGTGACCAGTTTCACCTTTCGCAACTCTCACCTTCCGTCATTACTTGAAAAACTCCACATTCAGTCACAAACAGCAACTTCTACCAACACCAAAGCCACCAAGAGACCAAGACAGAAAGATGGCCACCTGCTAACAATGCGTTCATGGTAAATGGAAGAGGGGTCCAAAACAATCATACCAAGTGGAAATTCCAGAGAGAGACTTGTACTTAAAGGTGTTCGCCTTGATAAGGTAAGTCTACATTTATCGGCCCACACCCAGCCACGTATTACCATAATGATTTAAGCACTCACTAATCCTCTCTGGTTAATGAACGTCTTCATTTTCCCAAGCCAGAGCAGGCAGAGGGGCCACAGCAAGTGTGTGTGTGTGCCTCTGCGTGTGTGTCAATCCGCCCCGTCTGGCAAGCTGTCCCGGTGGGATTGTGTCGTGTGTGTGTGATACCCGGAGTGTGATGGGTAATTTTCCAAAAACGCCCATATCGTTCTCTCCCATTCACTCTCCCGCATTCATTCGCTCACCCCTTGCTATTGTCCCCCCTCAGCCCCACACGGATATAATTCCCCTCTGTTTCTGGGCATTAACCTGCACACAAGGCACTAACTATTACTGATTGATAGCACCCATAATGCTAGGAGGACAATAAATAGCAAGTCATTGACACTGCAAACTCCTCGGGCTAAGAAATGTTTTCACGCAACGTTAAATGCTAGCAAACAGAGTTAGCATGTTGATTGGGCAATGCTAGGCTTTTTTCTCCTGCTTTTGGCCACCCATTTGGCTGTGGAGGAAGCCAGTGACCTCATGTTCCTCTGGGAGGTGACCTCTAGGCAGTCCGTATGCAAACCAGTTGATTAAAAATCAGCGAGACACTGAGGTAGAACGGTATGTGGCTAATACAGGCTGGGAGGTTCGCAAAGGTTTCAAATGACCTTAGCCTTCAAGCAGCTCCCTCCCATGTCTTTTATTTCAACACGAAAGGACATTAAGTGACTGATTAATTGATCTGATGACAATATAATGAATGCTAATGAAATTTTTCTTCAAAAACGGGAGAAGAAAGAGTTTACGGAGTTTGCTACATATTGAAGGGTTTATAGGCTCCTGCTGACAGCCACCAGAACAGAAGAGTCTCGATTGTGAGTGAAACACTTCAAACATTGCATCAGTTTAAGATTTTCTGATCATAATATCAAATATCAAAACTAGATATCTAAGAAAGGAGAGCAGCTGGTTGTGCCAGCACAAAGTTCCTTTGATTTTTTTCATAACATGAAAAGTATCTTTCTTTCCTTCAATTTGATTTCTATTTTTTGCCAAACGATTCCTTACGGCAAAAAAAAAAATCTTATAAGATCATTTTAAATCAATCCAAATCCTATCACTGCACAGTCTGTGTCTGTAAATCATAATCTTTCGCCACTTGAAATCCCAAAGCCAGAGCTTTTTGATGACCATACTGGTGTAGAGGATTTGTAATTTTGTTGACTGGAACATATCATGGATTTTCAGGGTTTTAGTTCGGAATGTTGGATGACATTCCAAAATTCCTTGGCAAGGGCCCCTACGCAGTGAGGAAGAAAAAAAAAACTTGGATTAGAACTGCACATGCTGGATTCCAGATTAGGTTTAATTGTTTCTGTGTGCCATGTAAGTTAGAGAACCTTCTGCTTCATTCGGATAGATTTGGATAAACACTTAAAACTCTGTAATATCCAAGTCTAAGGCTTTCCTAATGTCAGATATGAACCTAGCTAGATTATCCTGTCACTTTGATTCCGTAAAGCCTGTGAGCTTTCAACATAAACCTGCCAATGCTGGTTTGTGGATTATGGCTTGATTTAATTAGAAATATGATAAATACCATAATTCATAGGTTTGAAAAATGGTTTAAAGAGCTTGCTGTCATTGGTGGAGGGGTAGCGGGGTGGGAGTCAATCTCGTAAACCACATTGCTAAAGTCTCTTCTTCAGAGCAAGTCGCTTTGCCCCTCTGCTTAAGGTCCTTCATCTCCCTGTAATGATAATCTTGTCAACGGCACTTAAACGTGTGTCCCCAGGATGCACAAAGAAAGCAGCTGACCAGCTGACTGGCCTCCCTTGACATCTCTCTCACAGAATCCATACTTCAAGGCCCATCGATCCAAATGCACAAAGAATACGCCAAAGAGTGAGTGGCAGTTTATAGCACACTTTCATCCTCCATTACACCCATGATCTTCTAACGAGCTGCAAGCACAATAAAAGAGAAGATCAATCACTGATAGATTATGTATGTCGTTTCTTGATCCAAGCAGATTTTGACATGGCTGAGGCCAAATCAAGACTTTGGACTGAATGCCCATCATGGCAGATGGCAGCTTGGCCATAATGTCCTAAAAGGAAACAAGACTATATTAGCTCATAATAAATGTATATATAACCCACACTGAGTTTTGACAACAAATGATCCACCATTGTTGAAGTCCATTTATAATATTTTTGTTTTTTTCTGTATGACCGCCATAATTCACTTTTACATGGCCATTTTCCAATCTCCATGATTTCTAGGAACTAAAAAAATACAGGTCTGTAATTTTCAGTTAATTTTCATTCAATATAACCATGCTTGTATTTAAACTCTGTGAACTACAGTACTGCTCTTTGTAAGTTTTGGTTGAAACAAAAGGGTTAAATTCTTGAAATGTCTAGTGGACAATTGGCCAATCAGAATTTTTCTCCCGAGTCTCCCTAGTCTCATGTTTTGATTTCAAACAGGAAACCAATTTTGTTAGAAGAAATGTCACTCTAGACCAGGGGTTGGCAAACCAAATGCTAAGAAGGACCATTTTGTCCTTTCAACAAAACTCAAACCACCTTGAGAACCACAACACTTTATTACTTTGGCTGTGAGTATGTATCAGTATGTGCTAATGTAATATGGCTATAAAATATACAAATAAATAAACAAAAAATGCAGACTTACTTTACTCTGCTTTAAGCTCTAGCTCAGATATTGGCTCTTTTCTTGCATCTCCAGCAGTCTCTCAATGTTTGACTTTTTATGAGGCTGAAGTCAGCTTCCAATTCACATCTGATTGTTTGAATTTTCACATTCCACCTTAAATGGTGCTTAACAGGAAAATTATCAACATTCATCCTAAATCTTTCTCTTTGTCTTCTTGTTAACTCTGTTACTATGTGACCAGCAGCACCAGCCTTCAGGGTTAAAAGCTGAGCATAACCAGAATTTAAGAACATTTATTGTTAAACCTGTGTTAGAACGATTGGCAGAGCTTTATTTTATTTCAAAGAAAGATTATTTTATGTTGTCCCTAAAAATCTAGTTCTGCTGTGGAGCCGCAATAGTGCAGCGAAAGAGGTCAATGTTCTAGGTCTTCTGGAAGCTCTAGATTTGTCACTGATTGTGAAAACAAGCTGCAGCCTAATCAGAAGGTTGTTAGCAATGGAAAACAGTGGTGTTTAAAAAAGAAAAGGCCATTGTGAAACTGCTACAAGGCAAAACATTTGCTAATAGTTCTGTCACAAGCTTCAAGTAAAAGACAGAATATCTTTTAGATGCTTCAAATCTGTTAAATTTCGAACGACCAAAAAACATTCATGCGAATCCTTGCCACCTGACATCCCTGTCGTAGAGGTGGGTTTTTTCCAAATTTTTTGATGCAGTTTTAAACTTTATGGTCTGAACTGAAGGTCTAGCTCTAATTGTCACGGTTTACCAATAGTAAATGATTTTTGTTCTGATTGGCTTCTCTGTTTTTGCTTCTTGCTGTCAGTCTGGGCTGATATGCAACAAACAAACTGATAATTTGTTTAGTCTCTTCAAAAAATAACAGACAGGTGCAACAGAGAGTACTCATGGCTTTGACATCACAATTATGACAAATTCAAAATGGTCTGGTTTTGGAGAACTGGGACTGGGAAATGATGAGTCGGTCTTGAAACTTTAATGGTGTTATATCAAGCTCTTCTTTTAAAAAAATAAGCTTGAAAAAATACGGTTTCCTTGATACCCTTTAACGTGAGACTGAGTACTTGAATAGGTATATAAAACTGTGGCCTATATATATATGAACAAGACCCTCTCAGCGGCAGTGATCACTATATAGAAAGTCTCTAGAGGTCTATGCATTAGCCTATGAGTAAGTAAATATTGATCATGGTTGGATTACTCATGTCTCTCTCTCTCTCTCTCTCTCTCTCTCTCTCTCTCTCTCTCTCTCTCTCTCTCTCTCTCTCTGTGGATACTTCAAATCTGCTGGTACATGTCGTCACTCTGCCAGGTGCCAGGGCGGGAGGCAAACACAAAAATAAGGCAGCACTAGTCAACTGAAGTACAGTGTAAACATGCTCACATCTGCCTCACTTTACAAGAGGATGATGCATGCAAACAAGCTTCAAATAGTCTACACTACAATTTGGCTGTAGCTACATCTGTCTTCATGCTTTTATGTGGATTTTGACATACTAAATAAAGAAGACTTGATGAAAATGGAAAATATCTAATAAAATGGGCAAAATTGGCATAAAGGTTTATAGGCTTGGTTGAGTGGGACACATTTTTGCAAATATACAAACATTATGATATCTAAAATATATCATAATATATAATTATATAAAAACATGATCTCCCCAAAGCAAAAGAAGATGAAAACACACAACAAACAGGGGGCTCTTAGGTGAAGATAAATCAATGACAGAAGCAGGTTCCAGAGAATAAGAGAAAGAGAAGACAGATTTCTTTTGATCCTGCTTGGCTTTCTGAGATCAGAGATCAAAAGTGAGTAAACGTTTTCACACCACACAAGGCCTGTTAGTTCAACCAGACCTGCAGGCGATTGCAGCAAAAAAAAAAAAAAAACTTCACTTAATTGATAAGTGAATTTTTGATGGAACATATTAACAGAAGAATTACATTAAGAAATCTGTCACAAGGAACAGGGTCAATTAAGAAAACACAACAGTTTTTCCTATCTGCCTTGTCACTCTCAGAAATAAAGGTACTAAACTGCCACTGGGGCAGTACCCCCTTGTCACTGGGGTGGTACCCTCAAGGGTACATTTCAGTACCTTTAGTCAGAGAATATAATTGTACTATAATCCATTGACATTATATTTTCTAAGCTGAACTTTCTAATAGACAGACCCCAGTCAGTCAGAGTTAGCAGCCACACATCCAGCAGAAGAACAGTGAGCACAGGGGTCCCCCAGGGCTGCGTGCTGAGCCTCCTTCTGTACACGCTCTTCATTTATGACTGCGTGGCCTCCCAGAGCAACACCAGCATCATCAAGTGTGCTGATGATACTACAGTCGTTGGACTGATCACTGGTGGGGATGAGACAGCGTACAGGAAGGAGGTAGCTGAGCTGGTGGCTTGGTGTCATAACAACAGACATATTTTCTAAGTTGTACTGACTCCACACCCTGTCTCATCTCCAGGCTTTTATTTTGTTGTTCTGTTTTGAAACATTTGTTTTGAAACAAGTTTTTAACAGATACAAATATGTAGTTTTCACATGGAAAAACTTATTTAAGGTTCACAACAGGACCTTAAAACCACTGTTGTACTTTTGGGGGAACAGTTACATTGTTTATTCTCTGATGAATGACAAATGTACCTACATAGAACCTTTATGTCTAACAGTGTACATGTTCTGCTGAACTCTGGGATTAGGTTTTCCATTTTGGCTCAGATTATAGATATTAAAGTAAGTGTTGGGTGAATTAAATAAACATTTAGTTAAATGTACATTAAAGAAAATCTGAGCATCTCCAAAGCATAAACAGTGGACCGTTAAAATAAGTGAAAACTCGAGTCATGTAGAGTCATTTACAGCGATTTATAGAGAACATGAAGACCATTGCTTTGTTCTGCTGTGTTTTCCACAGCAGAAGCAGTGAGAAATAAAGGGTTCATGTGGGAGGCCACAATGGGGTGAGTGTGTTCTATGATGAGTACTGCAGAGTAGAGAAACCGCTTGCAATGATGACATGCTGAAAGAGAGAGAGAGAGTGAGAAGAGGGCTAAAACCATTCCATAATCATAGGTTCCTTCTCTCTGAAAGCTAAAGGAAATTTTTTTCCTCACTGTGTGCACTTCTTTCTTTCTCTCTCTCTCTCTCTCACTCTCTCTCTCTGTCGCTCTCTCTCTCTCTCTCTCTCTCTCTGTCTGTCTATCTCTCACTCACTCACATGCATACACACATCTCAGCAGCTGTGTGTGTTTGTGTGATAGCATCAGTGGCAGTGTTGGCGCTGGCATTTTCCAACATTCAGTTCACAGTAATCAGTAGAGTAGAGCTAGCCAATACAAACACACACACACACACACACACACACACACACACACACACACACACACACACACACACACACACACTCACTCACATGAGCCAAATGGAAAATTACACATCAATCTGGAAATGTCCAACAACAATAATAGTGCTGAGCAGAAACAATATAACTGTTAGTTCCAGTGTGTGCGTGTATGTGTTAAGGAGAGTTTAGATGTGATGAGACATGGAATAATTTATCTGTAACCATAGATACATGCATATATATATATATATATATATATATATATATATATATATAATTCTTGTCAAATAAATATTTTTTTCAATATATGTGTGCCACAATTGTTAGCATCTCTAGACATTCCTAAGACTGAAATCTAACTGTATATTCCCATATTTTATGTTTTTAAGTTCACCTGAGCGATAAGGAACACTTAAATGGCCAGCCATGACTTCCTGATTGCCTGGGGAATGTATATGAGATGAAACACAGGCCACATTCCCTTAGTCATCCTTTGATAAAGACCAGAGAATGCTGCAGTGATGTATGAAAAAAGATTTTAAGCTGCACAAATCAAGAAAATGCTGCAAGAAAATGGCTAAAAAGTTGAAAATGCCCATTTCCATGATCAAGTTAATAATTAAGAAGCTTAAAATAACTGGAGATGTTAAGAGTCTTCTGGGAAGAGGACGTATGTCTGTACTATCCCACACACCCTGAGGAGGATGGTTTGAGTGGACAAAGAAACTCCAAGCATCACAGATGAGAAACTGCAGAAATTAGTTAGATCTTTGGGTCAAAATGTCTCCTAAACCACAATCAAACACCACCTATATAACCACAAGTTGTTTGGGAGAGTTGCCAGAAGAAAGCCTCTACTGTCAAAGGCCAACAAACTCAAGCACATATGGTTTGCCAAACGTTACTAGAACTTTCAGTGGGACTGTGTTCTCTGGTCAGATTAAACCAAAACAGAGTTAGGGTACTTCGATTGGGACAGACCCCTTCCAATAGAAGTACTCTACAAATTATTATTTTGATACACGCGTAGTACTGAGCAAAAGTTAGACACACGCCTTTATTTATTTAATGTCCAGGAAAAAACGCTCTTAAATTACAATTTATCCATGTGTCTGTGTCAGGAAAACAGAAAACAGCTAACTAACTAACTTAATTACATTAATTAAATGTAATATCACATTTTTAGTATTTAGTGTTCATATTTTTGTCTGTATTACAGCTTCTATTCCTCTTTAGATACTTGCTTTCAGTTTTTCAACGAAACACCTCCAAAGTTCAGTCTTAAAAGTTGAATAGAATAATCCCAAACACATTTAGTGATGCTGAGGTCTCTGAGGTGATCAGTCCATTGTTTTGAGAACACCAGCAGGTTTGCATCTTTCTTGTTACCGTTTCTCAGTAAGGGCTTCTTGACAGCTACACATCCTTTCAGACTCATAGTGTTGAATTGTCTTCTCACAGTATAAGAATGGACAGAAACACCTGAGGACTTTTTCAGATCTGAATCAAAAGTAGAGCTTGATTTTCTCCTCTCTCTCAAAGATGAAAGCTCTAAGTGCTGTTTATCTGATGGTGACTGTTTTGTTGGTCTACCAGGTCTTGCACTATTGATAAGAGTGCCATTTTCTCTGTATCTCTTTGAACTTGAGTTTGGGAAGTCCTGTTTTTTCACTTTGACTTTCTCCTTCCCTACATAAGTGGATTATCATCTATCTAATCCTCAGAAATATCAAAAATAAATGTATAAATGGCCTTTTTGGGTGAAAATTAAACAAATGGTCTCTGATTTTTGCACAGTATTGCACCTATATTTCATTATCATAGGTGTGCGTGTATGTGTGTGCGTGTGTGCGTGTGTGTATGTGTGTGTGAAGACCAGCTTTGTCATGAGGAGATGAGATAAAATCATTACATCCAAACATCACTGAAACACATACTGTGCGGGTGAGTGTGTGTGTGTTTTTGCCCTCTCTCTCCCTCTGGCAGCTCCTGTGATTAAACAGGTGCTTGTAAATTAATTAGCCTGATGAAATGCACCTCAAAACAAGCCACACACTCTCTCACAAACACACACACAAACCCAATCCCTACAGGCTTCATCACACCCCTCCTACACGTTCACATCATTTAAACCCCTCCCCACATTCCGCCTCCCCTCAACACACACCTCTCTACCCCCAATCTGGCACAGTGCCACCCTCATGCCCCCCCAAGGGCTGCTGGTTGCTCAGTAAATATTGAACACCAACAGAACAAACAGTGGCAGCAGATGGCGAGGGGCCTTCACTGCTCTAGAATCAGCTCCACTCAACCCAGATCAGTTCAGCTCACAGCAAAAAGAACTGATCTCCGATCAGCACAAATATGGTGACATCTATTAACTAACTGCCACGGCCATTACGCACCATATTGAGTCTTTAGCCTTGCAGCTACGGCACAGATAGATGTAAAGAGGGCCCTAGGGAGAAACAGAGTGAGAAAACGGCAGAGAGAGCCATCCCTCCCTCTGAACGCTGATTATTTACCTCCTAATTGAAAAGAGGATGGAGGGATGGAAGCCTCCTCCTCCTTCTCCCCGGAGCACCTGCCCCAGTGATAGCTGGATAATTGATTTCGGTAAACGCGGGTTAAATGTGACACATGGAGGGAGGGGGAGAGTTTGAATGGAAATCTGGCGCCCGCAAGTCATTTATCATCTGCCCATTTGGGGGGGTGGGGGGGGGGGGGTGTTGATGACAGTTTGGAAAAGAGGATTTTAGAGGGAGAAAAAGAGAGAGAAAAACTTTGTATCTGTCTCTCACTCACATTAGAGCTTCAGCTAACTCTGGTCTAGAGTTATTACTGTCAACTTGCTATACCATTTAATTTAATTACATAATTAGAAAATGAACTACTGAGCTAGCAGCATTTACATTCAGCTCACATTCTGTATCCGCAGGTTAGAGTCGGCACTTCCGACCATTTTTCATTTGTCTCAATGTCAGTGAGAAAGACATTTCTTTCTGCCAAACAAGAATATTTGCACAACAATAAATATTTGTCAAACTCAAATCATAATAAAAGGTCTCTTCTATTCACAAACACAGAGTAATAGTTTTTGAATATGCATTTCTGACAGAGTTTCTCTGCTTATTTCATTTACTATGAGAGCTATGAGTGAGATATAATGAGCATTAAATTACAATATGTTTCTGCTATGACTGTTATGACATAACTGCATTTTTTCTCTTCAGTTTAGTAATCCCAAATTATGCCTGCTAGCTGGGTCTACCTATCACACAATGCTACCAAGCTGAGATGGTGAAGACTAACACACGCTTTCTTCAAGACACAAGAAGGGCCATAATGTCAAAACTTGGTAGAACACATGGAAAAAAACTCACCTCAATAACAATGCTACTAGCATCCCTATAGGTGTCTAGTAGTTTTTAGTGCTAAGCTAAGGCGATTCACATGAACACTTTCTGACGAGGTTGACGTTAACTCTTTAATTACATTTTATGCTCCACTTTAAACTGTGCTTTAGTTACATTCTGGTAACCCCTTAACCTCTTATCGAGCCAAAGTTTTATTACATACTTCTATAACCTAAGAAGAGCTCCAGTGGCTTGCACTGAAGTCCTTTATTTAATAAATTATAAGCCTTAGTGCATAATAAGCCTGGAATGTTAAGAGGTGAATCATCCGAATGTAACTGCTGCACCGTCTAAGGTGGGATGATATGTTCTGGTTTAACACAGACATTTGATGCATCTAAAAGACATTACATGTTTCACTTGAAGCTTGTGACAGATACATTATCATATCGCTATTGTCAGAAGAAAATCTTGTATCTCCAAAATGATAACTTTATAGGAGAAGGAAGTAAATTACTTTTCCTTCAATGTAAGTCAATGAAACCAGACTTCTTTCCAAGTCATTCTGGGTCATTTCTTTTGGTCCATTCATCATGAAATTTACATACAATGTAAAGGCCCACAGGCATTTTCAAATTATGTCAAAAACTGAAAAACAATAAAAATGGAGATACGAGGTTTTCCTCCCACAGTAGCGATGTATTTACCTTGTTGCAGTTTCACAATGACTCTTTCAGACGAGAGCTCTGGTATAGAACTGCTGCCACTGTTTTCTGTTTCTAACAGCCTATTGATTAGGTCAGTATCTAGAACTTTCAAGAGGTCTAGAGTGATGGTTTTTCTCATGAAATTGGTTGTGTCTATGACAAATCAAAATACACTGGCTGATTCATCTGTCACTCTGTTATTATGCTGATGGTTAATCTAATGTGTTAGGCCTTCTCTTCAGCTGTTGTAGTCCTAACCAGTAGAAGAGCTTTATCTACCTAGACACCCTGGAGAAAAATAACACCTGGTTGGCTGGTTTTTCCACTCTGTATTTCAAGTATTTAACACTTTGGTTATTTTGTTAACAATCTAGGCAAAAGTAATGCTGTATTAAATGCAGAGTTTAAATAAAAGCACAATTCTGGTCAAGATTACATAAAAATGGCAGACTGTTTAGTATTTTTTAATTAAGAAAATATAAGGCCTTCTCCGAAGGCCTAGAAGGCCCTGAAAGTTCCCCTCTGTTGTTACAATACTACCCAGTTGTCATAGTAACATGGTTAGTAGTAGGTTACAAGGTATCTCACTCTTGCAGCCAACAAGAACAAAGCTATGTAGTAAACCAAAGAGTATGAGGAAGATGTACACACAAGGGAAGGTACCGAGAAAGACAACATGAAAAGGGTGAATGAATAAAACAAGTAACAAAACCATCTGCAAACAGATGATGCCAGGAGCATGTTTTACTCACCACAGTTGCATTGATCCAACAAACATGCATGAAGTACATCTGACAACTCACTGTATTACAGTGAAACAACACAACTGACTCAGTTGCATTTGTTAGGTAACATCAACAAGAGAAAGTGAGACCAATTATGCTCTCTTGGACTCCCAGCAGATGACTGTCATCAGTGGAGACAATATAAGAAATGACCAGTGGACAGACATTTGTCCCACTGTGACATCTATGATTTAGGCCCAATCCCATTTCGCCCCTACCACTTAGCCCTTATCCCTCCATTTCGTGTGTTCACGGCAAGAGGTAGGGTGCACCAATTTTTGTCGAAATAGAGGGGTAGGGCGAATAGCTGACTTCAGCCTCATATCACTGAAGAATTAGAGGTGGGCAATAATAAATAACTGCCATACCTCCCCCCTTCTCTGATGGTATATGATGCCCTAAATTAAAGACCAGCACCAAGGTTGCTGAACTTTACCTTCCCTGACCTAAATTTGAATACAGCCTGAGAACAACCCAATAAAATTTAACCAAGTACAAACCAAAATGACTCACATCAACAAGCTTTGAATCCAAACCTAACGGTCCCAACTCAATCCAAACCCACTGGTTTGCTACACAAGGAAGGCAGTGGGGAATCTGAACATAAAATCTGAACCTGACCTGAGCATGACAAACATATCCAAACCTGGCCAAATTCAATGAATAGTCAGGCCCATTTTAAGTTTTACAGCAGTTTTAGAGCAACCACACACTCTGGCAGGCTGAAAGGTGCTGTACCCATGCTGTTATATCTGATAACATTTTTACCACCAATTTTGGAGGCCCCAATTTGGGGCTTCTTTGCTTAACTTTCCTTTAACTGTGCAAACCTGTTGTATAAAACCAATATAACACTCAAGGTCAAAGTCTACAGTACGATGTGTTTGTTTTTTGGATGGTTGAAGTGGGCTATCATAGATGTTCACAAAATCACCTTTAAGCAGTGCTGATTGAGGCACTGACCCTGCTGAACCATCTCTTACAATAAAACATGGTTCGCACAATAGCAGCTTGCCAACAACAAAGAATTACACAGTAGAGGCCGTTCAGGCTGAAGCACAATGGCCAAACTCAGATGTACACAGCAACAGGAAACAGAGCATTCCCAGGAGAGAATGCACTTATTTCAGTGAGTCTAATCATGTGTTCTTTCCAACTGATATGCCTTCATATACACACACATTAACAACAACAACAACAAGCACAAACACACGCTGCCTCCCAGCCTAGCTATTATGCCATGCGTGTTGCCATTCAATAACAACACATAGGCGATTACATACCATTACCTGTAGGATTCTCGCCTTTTTCCTTCCATTGTATGTCACGGCAAGAAAAGATGCACAGCAAGGTAGCCCCAGGGGTGTCGAATTAGCAAGCAGGCCTTTCGCTCCTTTTCCTTCCTCAACACCCCCTGCCCCTACACTTTGTATTTGCTATTTGTAAAAGCCTATAAAATGACAACTTCACTGGGGAGGATGAAGGAATGAAATCGTTTTGATAGGACTGCGGTGGTGATTTTCTTTGCATTTGTGAGGCACCTGCAGAGCTGAAAATTAATTACAATTTGACCAGCAGGATTAATGCTTCTCTGATTTTTTTTTCTTTTCTTTTTTTTTGACCCTCACCGGCTGTTGAGGAGGAGGAGGCAGCATGACGGTGCTAGTAGCAAACATCTGGAATTTCACTAACATGTTGATAGATCCTGGTATCTGAAGGGTAGGCCAATAAAACTGTGGGAGTGTCTCAGAGGAGCAAGGTCACACAGTCTGATAGACAGTCTCGCTCTTCTATAACAGCCTGGAGCTCTACCACATACCCACGGCTATGGCATTTAAATAAATTTAAAAAAAAATAAAAGTGATACTGAACCCTTAGAGTTGCATGCAAAACTTTGATTAACCCCATGTTTAGCCAGCTAGCATGGTAGATGAGTGATAAACTTTACACTAACCAGAGTTTAGCTTCGCTATCTTTATTTTACCGACCAGTCTGACATCACTGCAGAACTAATGGTGTCTGGCACCACATCCAATTTTAGCCAGTCTGATAAGTGAGTTACAGTACACAGTGATAAGTACAAGTATTGCTAAAGCTGAACTGGCTCACATAAACAGGCTTTGAACACCAATTAAAGAGTAGTTGCCGAGGGACCCTCATACCTCTAGAACTGTAATCAGCTTGAACCATGTTTGCATGGTGCCACAAAGCTGGCCTATAGATTCATGTTATGCATTCGAATGGTGCGTTTTCCCTTTACTTTCTGTTGCATTCTGCTTTATATGCCTTGAGGTAAGCCTCACATTATATGAACTGCCTGAGAAGCCATCAGGCTCCTTAATTGCCGTTTGCAGTTTGCAGGGTTACATTCGAAGTCATTAAACTGTCCTTTTTTTCTAAGGGGGTCATGGTAATTTGTGCCCCCGGGCAAATATGCAGGGTGTCGATGGTTCCTCCCAGCACTTGCCTGCTCTCTCGTCGCCTCTTGATAGACTTGTAATTACAGACTGCATCACTCTCTGTCACTTGCCCTCTTCCCCTCTCTTCCTCTGTCACTATCCCTCCATCGCTCATTTCATCATCATTAGTCAGCATGACATCATAAACGTGGGACCATTTACCTGCTGGCAAGAGCTGGTTTTGGATCAGTCGTCTCTATGCGACATCTGACTTTCACTTGCAGAGACACAATGCAAAGCTGGTTCCAAAAATTAGAGGTTATGCATAATGTGTTCATTTCATCAAGTATTAAACCCAAAGGTTAAGAGTTACTACATTCATCTGTATTCAAATGTCATTATGAAATTACATCTGTAATTCCACATTGTTGCAGTCCAAAAAATCTGTATCTATTTTTCTTGATTTTTGGTCATTAGATCACAGCAACTGTCCTTTACATTGAACGGAATTTTAATAGGAAATGGACCTAAGGAAATAAGTAAATATGTATGTGTCTGATTTTTTGTTGACTTATATATATATTCATTATATTCATAACTAAATGCCACAAAGCTAGCATACAGCTGAATTACAATCAGTGACAAGTTTTACAGTTAACTGTAAGCAAGGTGCAAAACACAGGAGGTCCTGAGAAGTCCAGGACGCCCTAGTTAATCTACTGGATCCCCTGAATGCCTCAAAATCAAAATTCTTGGGGGTCCCTGAAAATACACTTATGATGAAGTTACACTGTCCGTTAGGGAAAAATAGACTCCCAAGTACAAATTCAGGGAAAGGTCATTATTCTACCTCAGAATCTGTGAGCATCTGTCTTTAATATTCTGAACTGTGCAGCACTGATCTGCCTCAATGTGGCGCTATAGAAAATTTGTTCACCTTATTGGTCCTTCTTAGCCAGCAACTGTAACTATGCTCAGAATACCACTGAAAAACATATAAAGTATGCTGTAGAATATTTATAAATCTAAAACTCACTCAATTTCACAAGAGATTGGTGCAAAGAGTGAACTATTAGTAATTTCTCAAACCAATAACAAAATTAGATGTATAAGGTCTTAGTTAATGTAAGGAAAACCACATTATCACACTAGAAATGAAGAATTGCTTAAACAAACATTTTGGTGCCATTAAAGCTAGCACTCTTATGGCAAGTATGTTAGCAGTTAGCCAACACACAGCAGTAGCCAGCTCACATGGGACCTCATGAATACCAAGGAGTATTATACACAGACTGTGTGTATAATCACCTATCAGTGAATTTGAGTTTGTCTTAAATAAATGGGTAGAATGTGTTTTTTTATCATTTTTTATCATTCAATCATCATTCTCAAATACCAGTATCATTTTGAAATACCACAATATATTTTATGAGCTTTATACTGCCCAGCCCTAAATCAAAACCTGGTTTAACTAATAAATAGTTTATGTGAAATCAAGTGTGCTTGCGATAAAATTCAACAAATTTGTTTGATGGCTGAAGACGGGCAAATCCAGTATCATCCTTTAAATCTAGAATCATACTACAATCTAACTCACAAGACTAACTACTTTTTTTTACAAAGTAAAAAATTCTTAGTATTTATAACAGTATTTATATTTATTTACATAAATTCTAATGATATATGATGTTTCTACTGGCAAAACCACAATTATTGCCAGTACAAATGGTTTGTACAAATGTGATTAGGCACCCAAGACCTTTAAACAGTACTGTATTATATATTTTCTTAAAATATACAATATCTTAAAGTCTTAAAAGTGGCCTTTTATGCATTTTGGAACAAAACCTTTTAACTATTTAATCATGTTCAAACCATAATAGAATATCTCATCTTCAAATTAAAACACAAACATGATTGCGATTAAAAGTTTAGAATCTGCACTGCAGAATTTCTCCTCTTGTTTCAGCTCCAGAGAAGAAATAATGCTTTTGTTATTGCTGACGACTGCTGTGACTTTGAGGGTTAATTCCCTAAAATACAAAATTAGAGTTAAAATTACAATGACCCCTTCACCAACCTTATCAGCACTTAGATCTCGCAAATAATAGGTACATTTCATATTTTACCTCAATTTTCCTGGTGCTATTTTGCTACGCTACCTGTGCAGGTGCTCTTCTGCGCAGTCTAAGATTGTGGCTGACCTCAGAGGCAAAATAAAGAACACTGCCTAATATTCCACAACCTTCCATCTTGTGCTGCCCCTAGAAGTGTAAGGTTGTGTGTTCAGGGCAACAGCATCCCCCCTCTCTGCCTGACCCATATAACCTCCACTAACCCTGCAATTCAGTTGCCCGCCACCCGGGACAAATCTACATAATGTCCTGTCACGGTATGTCAACCTAACGGTTGACTTCTCACCACCTCTGCTTCAGATAAACTATCACAACAGCAGCAGACATTTCCCTTCTACTGCCACCCATTATCTAATTTTCTCTCGCTTTTCTCTCACTTTTTCAGCTATTTTGCTCTTATTTTGTCTTCTTTTCTCTCCTCTGAGCAACTGGAAAAAAAAGACATCTGATATGATGTCATCACTTCCACAAAAAGAACATGTAATAAATGTGCCAAAAACGGTTCTTTTGGACTCTTTGAAGCAGAACCCCTTTTGGTTCCCTTGCTAAAGTTTAAAGGGCTATTCTCTTGGAAGTCTCGCTTTTTAAATGGTTTAAAGTAATATGGAAACCTATTAAAAATTTCCCATTCACAGCTTAGTCCACTCAGTCTGAACATGAAAACTAAGTTGCAAGCCTAGACCATTTTGAACGAAAAGTTTCAATGATGTCACACGAACCAACAGCATTTAGCATAATGAGTCAAAACATTATGACCAATCACAGATGTAAATAATGTTGATTATCTTGTAACACAAGGTCTGGAATATATTAGACAGTAAGCAAATGGTCATTTTTCATAGTCGACATGCTAGATTCAGAGTAAATGAGCAGGCATTAAGACCTGAGCAGCTTTCACGATGACCAAATTGTTACGGCCAGGCGACTGGGTTGGAGCATCTCTGAAACAGTTAGGCTTGTGAGGCCTCCCAGTCAGCAGTGGTCCAAAGAGAGACAAACCACAAACTGGCAACTGAGTTTTGGCCACCCAAGGATCATCCATGCGCAAGGGCAACAAAGGCTGTCCTGTCTGGTCTGAACCAACAGAACAGAGCAGACTGGTTAGAGTTCCCATGCAAACCTCTGCCCACTGTAAAAAGCACCTACAATGGGCATGTGAGCTAGACCTTGGAGCAATAAAAGATGGTCTGTTTAATCTAATCCCATTTACTTGTACGTTACATGGACCGCTGGGTATGTTTGCACTGTTTACCTGGGGAAGTGATGACACCAGGATACACTGTGGGAACAGGACAAGCTAGTGGAGAGAGTGTGATGCTCTGGGCAATGTTCTGCTGGGAAGCGCTGGGTCCAGGCATTCATGTAGACGTCAATGTGATTTGTAGCACCCACATAAAGATTTTTGCAGACCAGGTACAACCCTTCATGGCAATGGTATTCCTCAATCTTTCAGCAGGATAAGGCAACTGCCACATTGTACACATTGTTCAGAAATAGTTTGTGAAACATGGAGTTTTCCTGGCCTCCACATTCCACAGATTTCAATCCGATCGGGCATCTGTGTGTTGGATATCCTGGAATAATAAGTCTGATCCGCAGCAGCTCCACCTAGCCATTTACAAGGCTTAAAAGATCTACTACTAATGTCTTGGTGCCCCATACAATTGAGCACCTTCTGAGGTCTTGTAGAGTCCATGCCTTTGGCTCATTGGTGTATATCTGCCAATTCAGCCGACAGTGTTTCGAAAGTGTTGTAGGGAGCATTTCTGCTCTAAGTATATTTGAATGTGGCACAATACAGGGCAGCCAATGAGAACAGAGCTAAGGATAAAGGCAGGTTGGAAAATGGTCATGTAAAAATAAATGGAAACAAACGTTATAAGTGGAATTCACAGGAAAAACAATATCCAAGAAACATGTAGTACGTGGGCCATTCAAAGAACCTCTACATACAAAGGTTCTATAGTAATGAAAGTTTTTCTCCAAGAACAGTAAGTCCAAGATGTTCCATCTTTGTGATTTTGTATGTTTTATTCGATCATGCCTGTTAAGCGCAGTGAGTGAGTTGAATTTTGCTATCAATAGGAGACCATGTTGGTGTAGTATAAATAGTTGTTAATTAATTACTGTTAGCAACCAATTTTTATGTAAATAAATATGCACAAACATTCACTTGGACCTCATCTTGTCATTCTTGAGCAAGAATTGGCATCAGTCTTCCTACCCCCCCATCCCCCTACCCCACCCCACCCCTCCACTCTCAGTTTGTGTGGTGCCGTTACTAGTAACGACAAATAATAAGATATTTAGCCCAAGCTTTCATGTTCGTGCCACTAGCCCTGGGTTGCCAGAGTCCCATTAGCATATTTGGGCTTTTGCTCTTTGTTTTACCCTGACCTGTATAATACGTGTCACATCCACAATACAACAAATCAAACGTTTGTTAATTTCCCTCGCTTTCCTCTGCAGCTGCCGGCGCCCATTGTGTCAACCAGATTTTAATTAATATGATAAGCAATACTTGCAAGGCTGAGATGCCGTTTTTTTTTCTTGTGCTTTTTTAAATTGGGTGGGTTGAATTGAATGGGGAAGGGGGTGGGGGACAGCGAGGGGTGTTTTTTTTTAGAAAGTAAACAAGAGTAAATCTAAGACATCTGATGTGTAGTTTTCCACCTGAGGAGGACGAGATATGGAAACAGTTCACCCGACATGATTTCCTGTTGTATTGTGCAAAACGGTGGGCTGGTAATTTGGATTTGGCGCTTTGTAATCTAGAGCCATTTACATGAGGGATCAAAAGGATGTCAGAGAGAGCACGGAAGCTCTTTTACATGCACATAAAACACACACATACACACACACACACGCGCACACATATTTTTGAAGAGACAGCTGTAAGGAGGGATGTCAATCAACACAATGTTCAACCCGCTTCCTGATTCCTGACATTTCTACAAGAATTGCTAATTTGGTTATTTCACTACTTTTAAAAAGCTCCAGTCTCTTTCACAACATTACCCCACATACAGCTAATTTAACTGATTTCCATACTACATACATGGTCCTTAAGGTGATCAGGGATGATCTTATCATGAGAAAAACAAAATTTCCTCTTTTTTTATAAATAAAAGAGTTTGATGTAGTGTGTAAACACTGTAAAAGTTTCAAAAACCTGTAATTTACTGCCCAGTCTATAGATTCTTTCAGTGGAAATGAAGCCACATTTTGAAGTTATGGTGTGTCACAAAAACCACCCCATTCACATACAGTACTGAGAGAAAAAAAAACATTTATTTCAGCAGAAACAGTGTTTTTGACTGTATAATCATTTAACCCCTTATATGGTCAGGGCCTGCCAGCAGGAACGATGTTTTATTACACAATTAAACAACCTAAGAACAGCTTAACCAGTTTGCATTGAAGTTCCTGGACAATAAGCCTTAGAATGTAATAAGCCTGAGATTTGACATTAGAATGATGTTGACAAAGGGTTGACATTAGAATAAATGTAAACAAACTTAAGTACAGTAAAAAAATGACAAGAATTTATTTCTTTCAAGAAAGTAGTTGTGAGCTAGTTAGGCATCCACAAGTCAGACTTCACCTCCATACGTTCAGCCACTGTATGAAAAAGCACACCTGATGGAGTTTAATGAAGTACTGCTTAGAGAACCAAGTACTAGATGGTAATTGCAAGTTATGCTAGGTGGCCTCTAGGAGAGATTTGGAAATTGTTATATCAACACATTTATGTAATGTCACACCTTACTGTATTAATATTATTTTTATTTAGACACTCTCATAAATAAAGCTACAAAAGCCCCTCTTATTACTGCGGTAACTCTTAAGGGTACATCTCGGTACCTTCAGTCAGGGAACATATTTGTAGCATAATCCACATAATCCATTACATTTTCGAAGTCGTGCTGACTCCACACACCCTGTCTCGTCTCCAGGCTTTTTATTTTATTGCTCTGTTTTAAAACATTAGTTTACGAACAGATACAAACATTTAAAGGACACAGTTGGACTTTAAAAACACTGCTGTACCTTTGAGGGTACATTTATATTGTTTGTACCCTGATGAACAAAAAATGTACATGAAAAGAACCTTTATTACTAACAAACAGAATTACAGCCCTATTAAACAGCTTTTTATATATCATTTTCCCAGGTGCCTAAAATTGTTTCAGTTGGGCTGATTTTTGAGTGAGGTCCAGTACAGGCAGCCAATCAAAACAGGGCTAATTTACATATATTAGTCTTAAGGAACAAAATTAACATGAACAAAAACATCCTGTTTCTAGAGGTTGAATGAATTATGATTTTTTTGATACATAAAACCACACAAATATAAGTGGACCAGAGGGGAAAATTCAATACAAGAAACGTACAGGGTAAGGCTGGCTCCTCTTTTTGTTCTACAAAAATACTTCAATTGATATAGAACCATTACATTATGAGATGGGTTTGTACACTTTAAAAAGCTTCACATTCACATTTCATCTACAAAAACTGTTTTTTTTTAGAGATCCATCCCCTAAACTTTTCTAACCAAAAGACATTTTTCAGTTGCAGCACTCCAAAAAAACTTTTTTAGAGTACATAAAAAGACATAACACTCACAAATAGAACATATACAATGACAGGGCCTTAAATACGGTATCAGTGTGGCTATGTGGAATTAAATTCTAACATACTGCATAAGTGCCACCCATAGGTTTACTGATGAACTGCATTTCAGAGTGCAAAGGGCTAATTCCTCCACATTCCCTCTCCGTAAGACTCCTCTTGCATTAGACTTGTGTATAGATTTACAGTTAAATCATCTAAAAATATCTAAGGCTTCTGAGATCATGAAACAGATGCTCATTCCAACCACATATGTCTATCACTACAGTCCCAAACCCACCACAAGCACATACAATATTAAAAATAAATAGTCCTCAGTGGTTCTTCGGTTGGAGGGAGAGTTTTAGGGGAAAACTTTATTTCCAATAGAGCCCTAATATTGTGAGGAACTTTAAAACGGTTCTTCAAACTCATATATCTCATTTGACAAAGAAGCATTGCATTGAAAAGTCTTCTAACATAGCATCTTTATTTTTGAGAGTGTGCATGGACTACATGCCTTCATCTTGCCTCAAAATGGTCCATCTTAGTTGGACCCTAGCCCCCTACATGATAACAGACAACTGCCACACTATATGGAGAGTCACTTGCAGGAACTGCCACTTCTGGCTAACAGCCGCAATTATCCAACTCTACACAAACTACCATTGATCCCTCCTGAGGTGGGGTGAAATCTGAGTATCTCCCACTCGTCACGAGAGCTGTCGATAGCCTCTGCTTATCACTGAAGAGGACGATGAGGACTTGCCTGAATGCTGCAGGGGTGCAACGCTAACTACGCTAATGTCGGTGCTGGTTCGATGTCCAGTAGTGGAGGGACGAGGAGAAATGTGTTTGGGGTTTATTGAGGGGGGTTGTTTGTGTGTTTGTTTTCGGTGGGGGAGGGTTGTGCTTGGGTGTCTGTGTGTATGTTTAAGTAGAGTAAGAGATTTTAAAGCCAAGCTTACACATCTGAGCTAGATTTTGCCCTTTTGTTGGACAGGATATTACATTTACATGGATATGCTGTTTGAATGAAGACTGTTCAGATCAGAATCTCTAGCACTCTCAAAAAGGGAAGACTTAGAGGTAGCAAGAGACTCATGGTCCTTTTCAAGCAAAAACTTTAGACATTTATGGAATTGTGGATGACAAAATCTGTCTGGGCATCACTTTCGAGAGTAAAGAGGATGAGACTGAGAGAACAGAGCACAACTGACCATTAAAAGATCTCCTGAATATCTTGAATACTTAAACTCTGATGAGTTGATTGTTTTGCTTTATTACGATTAATTAGCTTATTCACTCTTAAAAATAAAGGTTCTTTAATGGTTCTTGGCTAGGACACATGGTTCTTGGAAAAAGCTTCCGACTGGCACCGTCTAGCAGCATAGAACCACCTTAAACTTTAAAAATACACAGAAGAACTCTAGACTAAAAGATTTCTTTAAGAAACCAAAGGCAACTCGTTTGCACCCCAAAGACCTCTTTTGGGTCCTATGACTTGAAAAATGGCAGAACTCCTTTTGTGCTATATAGAACCATTTTAAAAGGTTCTTTAAAGAACTGTATGCAATACACAGTTTTCCATCACAGAGAAGAATCATTTAGATAGATGCACTAAAAAGCAGCAAAGTGCCTTTAGTCATAAAACATAATTGCACCAAAATCCACTGAAATGACATTTTCTAAGTTGTCCTGGCTCCACACCCCGTCTCGTCTCCAGGCTTCTTATTTTGCTGTTCTGTTTTAAAACATTAGGATATGAACAGGGACAAATATGTACTTTTCACCTGGAAAAACTTCTTTAAGGTACACAACTGGACCTTAAAACCACTGTTGTACCTTTGATGGTGCCTTTACATTGTTTATACCCTGTTGAACAAAAAATGTACCTGCACAGAACCTTTATGCCTAACAGAGTAACGACCTCCATTCATCCATGCACATTTACACTAACTAACATAACTATCACTCTATCGGATTAGACAGCTGATCATCCTCTCTTCGGTCCTTAATCAAGCCCTCACCCACCACGTTTCTTGAACAGGCCTCGTCGATGGTGCTATCAAGCTTTAAAAGGAAGAGTTAATGTCCATCTGACAGAGCCATCGAGCCAACGTGAGGCTGATCTAGATAAGAGAAGGACGCCATTGTACTGCTATGTCCAGATTTGCTGTTCACAGACAGGAAGCTGTAGTAGGAAATCAACATGAGGAGGCTAACGTCCGCGTGTCTGCGGCTGTAACGTGTATATTGGAGCCTTCACATGCTCTATTGTGGAGTCGAGATCTATGGTGAGGGACGAGGGTGAGAAAAAGGACGGAATTAAAGGCGCTTTGTATCTCTGCCATGGCCTCTTCAGATTTATGATGGCCAATTACAAAAGGCCGCCCATTTTTCCATTAGCCTATCAAAATCGCCGGGGATTGTTTGTGAACGGGGGTTTCAGAGGAAACAAAGAATTTATAGCACTCTTGTGTTGCTGAAAGAGGGTTATTTTATGCTCTCTGGCTCTCTGGCTCTCTACCTCTCTCTTTCACTCTGTCTCCCAGACTCGCACATTCATTAAGAAAAGGTAATTTAGGGCAATGGAGGCCAGGCTTAATTATCCTAATTAAAGCAACACTTCAGCTCATCAGCTAAATCTCTATTTTAAATTTTGAAAATGACATTTTTTGTAAACGTCTTAGTTACAGTACCTGTCAATTTGTCTGCTGATAAATAATTAAATACTTCATTATTTATTTGTTACATGAGCTATACATGAACTTATATAGTCTTCTTTTCTTTTTTATTTTCTGCAGAAATCCAATTTAAAGTAGAAGACTTCTAAAAACATGTTATAAAATTTGTAATTGTAGCATTGCAGTATAAGATTTGTAGATGTCTATTACATCACTGTTACGTAGGTATAACAAAGATAAAAGTCAAAGTAAGCACCTTTTATTAAGAGAAGGAATAGGAAATAGGAAACACTGGTAAAACAGTGTTAAGCTCTTTAAAAAGCTTCTGGGGAAATCGGACTATAAAGAGATGTTGAAAAACCAGCGGCCTCTGTGAAGAGATGTGCTATTAAAATAGTCAACACTGCAGCCTAAAACTAATGTGCAATTCATTAATGTCTCCCGTTCTCATTCTGTGCTGTAGTGCAGAGTCTCTGAATCACTGAGTCCTCACTGGGAGAACTCAGAGGCCAGGGGATAATCTCATTCTGTCACATTTGTTGGCAACTTGCTGTCGGGCTATGACAGCGAAATAACACGCTGTAAACAAAATAATACAGCCGACCAACGCACACGTTTCGAAAGACAGCTCAAAAAAAGGGGGAGTGGACCAAGAGCTTTACCATTGGAGAGACAAAGCGTTCATCCATATGGGATTTGTATTGCCAACTCCCCACCCCCAACCCTGGTAAAAAAATCCCCTTTTCTATATTCTTTTTTTTCTTGTAACTGCAATGTTTTGAAGTCTCAATCAACAGCAGATACTGGCTAAAGACACAGGGTTGGATAGAGAGATCCAAAGGCTTCACATTAAGCCCCTTTAAGCTGTGAAAGTGTAAGATTAATCCGTGATTATGTCGGAGTGTGGCCTTGAGGCTTACTTTGAGGCTAGCTCAGGTAAACATCATTTAAAATGCAGATTTCACTTATACTTGTCGCATTTGTGCAGAACACACACGGCCCAGTTTTGAGTTTCAGAAGCTCAGTGATGTGAACTGCAGAAATAGGACTTTGGTTCTTTGACTGTGATGCAGATTACACACACTTTTTAAAAATATGGTTCCATTTGCGTGCTTAAATGATTCTTGGCATGGTGAAAAGGTTTTTCAGATTATGGGAGAATGTGCTGCATCTAGTTCTATTTAGAACCTTTTGGAAAAGGGTTCTACATAGCACCAAAAAGGGGTTCTTCTATCGTTACAGTGTTAAGCTTGTAACACTAGAAGAACCCTTATTGGAGATATAAAGTGGAGGTACAGTGATAATTTCATAGTTTTGTCTCTGCACACTGGATCAGAATGGGAGCAATGGCTCAGAGCTTAAAGTGCAGATTATTAGGTTCGGTTAGAGAGTATTCGTGTCTATATTTGGCCAAGTTTTAATATGTAGCTCATCTAGAAAATCAAAAGTAAATGAACTGATGAACATGATCATAAATACATTTTAATGAAGTAATAAAAAATCTTAGCTATTGTTGACCATATAAAAAACAGCTCTTGTGCCCATTTGATTCAATTATAATGCATATATGAAACATATAAACTTACAGGGCCAGTTTCTCAGACCCAGACTAAGCCTAAACATGGACAAAAAAATCTGTAGTGATTCAGCTTTGGCACTGCAAGTTAATCCTAAAACTAGGCTTAATCCACGTCCAAGGCATCAGCCCTTAGTCATGTTTCATTTCCAATCAAATGTGCTGGAGCACAGAGTCAAAAAATGTCTATGTTGCCCTCTTTATTAACTTCTTACAATCAGGCTGTACAGGACCAGATTACTGTATTAGGTTGTAAGACTACCCTTAAAGACCTATGACCTATTTTACTTCATTTGATCTACTTATAATATTTGTGCAGTTTTATGCACCAGAACATCCACAATTAATTTCTACATTACTATTTTCTAACCTCTCTTTATATATTGTCATTAAACCTATAAAATCCCAGGCTTACTGCTTAGTAAAGCTTATTAGTTATTAACTATGTGTAGTAAAACGTTGACCCTGCCAATGGGTCTTAGCCATTTAAGGGTTTAAACAGACTGTTCTGTTTACTGTTCCTTTAAGGCTGAAATAGGTGATGATCTCTGTTCTGATTGACTGTGCTATTTTTTTGCCTCATTCAAAAAGCAGCCCAGACTCAGCATGAATAGGCGAAACTAAACTGCTGTAAAATGGGTAGATGTATATGTAAATGTGTTGGTTATTGTAGCATAACAAAAACAATGAATTCAAAAAGGCCTGTTTTTGCAACATAAATTATATATGTGGACTGTCTAGTCTGAGTGAATGGTATGTTGATAAACTCTTCTATTTCAAAAAAGCAAGGAAAATGTCATTTTCTATGATATCAGCCTGTAAAGAGTATAAGCAGAGTAGCCAATACAAATACACAAAAATGCAAAGACCTGTATAACAGCTTTTAATACCCCCCGCCACCCCCCCCACTCTAAAATCACTGACTTCTGAATTGTTGTTGCATCCACACTATACTTTAATATAAAAAAGCTCTTTGATTTGAACTGTTTTAGTTCATTTTTCATTTTCTTTTTTTATTGTTCCTCATAGATGCCCCCAAATTGTTGAAATGTCCATGTTTTCTTTTATTCTGGGGAATGTTTGGTCCCCACAAGGAGCTAAATACACACAAATGCACCTTCATCCACATTGAAATTGCTCTGCTCTCAAGCTCTAGAAAAGAGTCTGGAACGCAAGGCGAACACGGAGTGACAGGGTTCATATGGTGTTCCTCAGCTGCTATAGCAACCAGCACTGAGTTTCTCACATTGTTTGGTTGTTTGTGTTCCAACAAATCCAGCCTGCAGCACCAGGACTGTTTAGTAGTAATTCAGCTGTGTGTTGCAGTTTGCCTTTGAAATGAAAAGATTAAAGTTAAAAAGATTAAGGAAAGAGATTTAAAAACAAAGTTAAAGTGCAGAACATCAGCTTTCACTTAAGGTTATTCTTCTTGGATAAACCACATTGATTTATCCTCTATGTTAAAAGATACAACAGAGAAGAGTACGCTAGTCCGTTTTTCAGCATTCCAAACAAGAGAGGTCTGTTGTTTGATAAGTAATAAACCCTTATAACAGGGGTGCACAGCTCTGGTTCTGGAGGGACGGTGTCCAGCAGAGTTTGGAGGTTTACCTGTTTGGACACACCTAATTACACTCGTCTGCTGATAGCCAGGGGAACTACCAAACCGTGCAGGAGCCCTCCAGAACCAGAGTTGTACACTCCTGTCTAATAAACTATACAGATTTCAGTAATAGTCAAATTCTCTCTCCATGCCTGACAGAGACACAGTTTTTTTTTTAGGTAGATTTGACTCTGTTTTCCTGTATATTGGAGTATTGGAGGTATTTACAACTATACTGGATGATCTATATAGGAAACACAGCCCTTTTTATACAAGAATTTGGACCCAAAACACAACACTTTTATTGAAGATTGTTTGTGTTTTGTTTGTTTATCTCTAACACTGTTCTAAAAGGAGCCGTATTCATTTAAAACTTGTAAAAGTTTCTGTCCACCAACGTATCCTCTACATTTTTGTCCCTAAAACAATAAAACGTATTCACCAACCACACAAGAGAAGAGAATTAGGAAGAAGATTAACTAAGAGTAACTAAAATGTAATCATAAGAAAGCACGGCGCCTCTGGGTGGAATAATGGTTAAATATAGTCTACAGCTGAGCTGTGAGAGGTGTATGTGGTGCTGTAGATGGTTTCCACTAAAACAGGGAGTTTCTCCTGCTGAGCTCCGTCATAAAACGCTATTAGTGACTTATTTATTTATTTTCATGTCTTTTTCGCTCTGCAGGCTAAGAACAACCTGCTGCCGGCAGGACCTGGTGTTAACCGGGGCGATAAAAACACAGACCTGCTGGAAACATGTTTACACACAGCTTTCAGAATTTCTGAGGGAAAAAATCTCAGAGGGTGATCTCTTGAAACAATAAATTATACACACACTTTTAGACTCACATTGGTTCTAGATTAAATCAAAAATGAAGAAAGGGAAAATCTTTTACTAAATGCCCTGCTAGAACAAAAACAGCACACACTGGCATGCCTGGTCACCAGCGTGGCCTATGTTGTGCTTTGAATGCTGGTATGCTGGTCAACCAGCACAACCATGCTGGGTGACCAGCTAAATCAGCACCAGTCCAGCATGAACCACGATAAACCAGTTTAGACCAATGAAGCTTTAATGTGAAGGAGCCCAAATAAACATAGTCATGCTTTTTTTCCAGCAACACATAACACTAACAAACATGGTATTCAATACTTGTATAAGCCAATCAGGCATCCAACATATACAATCATGTGAAATAAAACAATCTTGTTGGGGGTTGTTATTTGACATGAGTGGATGGACATGAGTGTCCATAATGCTGGCTTTATACTGGACAAATACGAAAAAAGAATATAAGTTAGTTATTGTAAAAACTGTTGTGCATCACGTGCACACAAAATGAGGTGTAGCCAATGGACCTGCAGTAGATGACCAGCTTTCTCCTCAGGCCTGAAGTGAGTGCTGAGTGAGTGGAGCGCGAGCGCCCTCTGCTGGCTGCACCGCGAACGCGCACAGACAAAACCCTACACTAAACCGGGTGTGTGAAGAGGAGGAAGCTGAGTGAAAAGCGCTGAAAGTGTGCCAAAGGCAAAGCTTTTAGATCCAATTAGGTAAACTCTTTTGTAATCAGTTAAATAACACCATTTGGATCCATTACGGCGCAGTATCAACCCATCCGGAAAACACAACATACCATTACTGACCGGAGCAGGAATTTTTAACGATGTCTATGCTTTGTTCTTCAGCAAAACAATCAGACTGATAGTTAGGCTACTATTAAATGCTTTGGAGTCGCTTTGTCCTTTAATTTAAACGTAGAACATGTAAAGTTTATCAATTCATTTTAATCAGAGTTTGGCCACCTGTTCATTCTAATGCTTGCGTCTAATTCCGGCTATTTTTTGGGACAACACTGCCATCTGTTGGTCGCAACGCAACGAATTACATGAAGTGCCGAAAAGTGCTCTCCACAAACACAGCTGGCACAGCGGTTGAGGCTTTCCACACAAGAAAAAGGAACATTATGAATTTTTATTTTATTTTTTTCGTTTTTTGTTTTAATCTCTTTGTATTGATGCGGTCAGAAAAGGTGTCTGCCTGCGCCTGAGGACGGTACCGCATGTTGCCTGTAGAGGGCAGCAGAGCAACATTAAATGACGGCATCAGAACACATGTGAGTCTGCCAGTTTGCCAGTCTTAGTCCTGGAAAAGACGTCTTATGTCCTCATAGATATCTATGAAAATGGACACAAGTACGTCATATAGCTGAAGGCAGTAGCAGCAGCGCCTTGAAACATCCATTTCGCCTGTATATGGTCCATCTTTATACATAACAATGTCATAAAACAAGCCAGTCTATTTGAGCTTACTCAACACTTCAGCATAATTTAAAAGTGTGTGAGGATTCCAGTGAACAGTTCACACAGTGCTAGTTTTGCAAGCCAGACGTCTGCCTGTCATTAGTCTGGCACATTTTGTCACTTAATATAGAGAAGTACCGCCTGGGTTGGCAGGAAAGAGTCACCTGATGGACACGCAGCATGACCCACCATATTGTGTGATGTAGGCCTCTCAAAAGAGGGCAAAGAGAAACAAAATTTCCAAGAATTCTCCTGAATAATTTTTGAAGACATGAGGCCAAGAACAAACTTTCTGCAATCCACTGACTATCTTGCTCCGAAAGGCTCAGTAACGGCTCACAGAATTGGCACCTATTCACCACAGTGCCCTTTGAATTGATCAAACCCACTAAACGGAAGGGTGTTCACACGGACATGCAGAGAACCGGTCAGAAAACAACAACTTTGGACTCAATTCCACACATTCAAGTTTGGCCATGCAGTGCAAGATATACTGCACTGTCAGGTACAGCCAGCCCCTGTGAGTCAGCTAAGTTCAAATGTATGTAATGTAATGTAAATGAGGTTAAATGTAACCTCCCATGTTCCCACATAATTCACACCGTTTTAGAACATTCCACCTCCATACATGCTGTTCTATTATGTTCTCCCACTACTGACATTGTTCTGAAACGCTTTCTGCCACTTACACAGTTCTACAACGCTCTCCCCATAGAAAGGATCTAGAATGGCTGCCTCTCTTTCCATTTTTCTATAACATTCTCCTACAGTTCTGACGGTCCTAGAACATTCTTCCTACATTCACACTGTTCTAGTAAGTTCTTCCACCGTTGACACATTCTAAAATGTTTTCTCCCACCATTAATACTGTTCTAGAATGCTTTCCCCATTCGCACTGTTCTAGAACATGTTCCTGCTTGGTTAAATAGAACTAATAATTATTGCCAGATTATCCTTCTTTATATCTTGGATTTTGGGATTGAGATCATTGTTTGGAATCCTGTCACAGTCCCCAGAATCAAACAGACCTGCCAACACTTGCAAGACTATTTCAGCACACATGAGCATAACAGCAGACCTATGTGATGTATGGGGTCCTTTTTGTCAATAATATGTAGGTAGTTTGACCAGAGGAGGATAAGTCCCCCTTTGTGAGCCTTGGTTCCTCCCAGCGTTTCTTCCTCAGCTCCGAGGGAGTTTTTCCTTGCCACAGTCGCCCCTGGCTTGCTCACCTGGGGATTTTTATATTTCATGTTAAAACTTTGTCTTTACTGGAAATCTGTGAAGCTGCTTTGTGAAACATCAGTTGTATTTGTATTATACAAATAAATTTGCTTTGATTTGATTTGACTGTGTCCAGCTTAGCTTACTAGGGGTACATTTGGGCAGAGTGTTTAATTTGGTTCTCTTTATCTGCTATTAGGCCTTGTGTGAAAAAGTTTTAGCCCAAATTCATGCAGAAATACTGAAAATCTTGAAGGGTTCACAAACTTTCAAGCACCACTGTAAAGTCACACAAATATAAATGAACCTCAGGATAAAACGGAAGAATGTAGGAATATGAGCTCTTTAAAAATAACTTAGGCTTGCTTTGTAGTCCATGTAGTAACTGAATAATAAGCCTTAGCATGTAATAAGGGGATTTTAAGGGCATGTTGATATGCGAGGAGGCAGGCCAGTTATGACAAAACACCAGGATTAGCTGTGGAAAGTCAAACTTTTAAAGTCAGAAGACTTCTTTATGTAAATGGGATCCAAGTGTTTGCTTACAGTGTTTTTATGCAGTTGTCATTGTAAGTGAATATGAATCAATATCACTTGCGCAATATGTTGTAAAATAATTCAAACATTAGGTGTACAGTTCAATCAAGCCTGGCTGATGTAGGTGGAAGGAAGAAAAGTGCAGATAAAACTCTCTCTCTGCACCCCCCTCTCTGGGTAAGAGATTACTTTCTTAAGCTGCTTTACCTCATCCCTGCTCCCTTTTTTCCTCCCCTCTCTTTTCATTCTCTCTCTCTCTCTCTCTCCTGTCTGCTTTATTCTATTCTCTGCATGCCCACTCCCCTGTACCACCTTAAAATCGCTGATCCTATTAGAAGAGAGAAGAAAGAGCGGCATTGGAAAGACCCTGAAATCAATATCCTTTTCTCTCCGTCTCGGCTTCTTCAGAAGGCCTGTCTGCAGCACCGAGAGTCAATACAGCACGCAGTCTTCAGGAGGGACGGCCTCTAAAAACTCAAGCCCTGCTCTTCATCGACTGAAGAAGACGCCGGTCACTGGTAACTCGGCCATGGACTAACAGAATATGTGCAGCTTCCTCAGGGCTTCACAGCAGTTTACCTCGTGGAGATTAATGGCTTCTGTTAAAGTGAATCAACACCAGGTGCAAAAAAGATTCTCTGAAATGATGCCATAGAAACTACTTTTGGTTCGCCAAAGAACTGTTCCATGGTTGGTTCTTGAAAGACTTTTTCACTTAATCTCACAAGGTTGATTACCATGAACAACTAAATACTTAGCAAAATCTGAGAAAATATATCAACTGAAAGGTTCTTCAGTGAAGCAAATGTGATTCTTTGATGCCATGGAACCTTTTTAGCACCTTTGGCCCTTTAGAAGAGTGAGACTGAAGCTACGTAAGCTCCAGTAAGCACAGTAAACACTGTTGATGTTACTATAATAGGAATATTAGCTTTTATTTATACAGCACCTTTCTCATTCTCATTCAAGGTTGCTTTACCTTTGGAGGGGATGAACAATGAAAATGTTTAGAGAAAAACGTCAGTTTTAACCCTTTTGTGCCCAGTTTTCTCTGTGATTTTATACTACCAATGATCTGATAAAAACAGGTTCAACATTTATGTCCCTAAATCTACAGTAACATTCTTTCATGATGAATCTTTTCAAAGTTATATAACACATTTCTGAATGGATATAAACGATGGTAAGTTCAAAGACAGTTGAGTCCTAGGAAATAAAGAAGGCAGGAAGGGTCTCTAACTCAGAGACCCTCCTTGATAATGATTTTCACTCTAAAATATGTCATGGTACAGAAGGAAAATGCATTATGATCTCAGATTCCTATTGATTCTAAGGCCAGCATTTTCCACCAACCCGAGCACTGGGTTGGTGTACTATACCTGTAGAGGCTCTGCAAATGATGTGCAATACTGAGCCTGGAGGTCCCCTACTGGAGTTTAGCTCCAAACTGGCCTGTCACAGTCATAAAATTTTAGCTGACAATTATTTTCCATATAAATAATTGTGGTTAACAATTTATCTTTTTTGTTCACTGTATGCACTGACAAAAAAGTGGCTAAATTGGCTGAATAGCTATATGGCTTCTAAATTATGCTTACTTACTAACAAAATGATATACTACATGTAGACACACCCTCACACCAATGTCTACACACAATCACATGTAGACTCAAGCAAAGCTACTTTTTAAATATATATTTTAAATATATAAGCCAAAAATATTAAATAAATAAAACACTCATTCTGTTGACATTAATTCTAACCTTTTTAGCATGTGTCACACGAACAAACACTACTTGTGCTGCCCTCTAAATGTGTTAGAGCACCAAGTTAGAAGCTATAACTTCTGCTTGATGTTCTGCTTGTTGCACCATAACATTGCTGTTAAATCTAATGACTGCAGAAAAATACTACAGTCATCTTAAATAACTGTGATCATCTTAAATACATTGGCAGGCAGGTGTGCTGGAATTAAACTCTTCAGGGTGGCTATCTCCTGGACTAAGATTGGGCACCCATGCTCTAGAATGCTCTGCCTCATTCACACTGTTCTAGATTGTTCTCCTCCATTCACACTGTTTTATGATGTTTTCTTCCACTCATGCTGTTCTAGAGTGTTCTCTCCCATTCACGCTATTCTAGTATGTCCTCTTCTGTTCACACTGTTCTGGATACTATCCCACAATTCACTCTGTTTTGGAAATTCTACCTCCATCCATGCTGTTCTTCGGTGTTCTCCTATCATTGACACCATTCTAAAATGTTTCCCCCCACATACACTGTTCTAGAATTTTCTCCTCCATTCACACTATTTTAGAATTATTTTTTCCCTATTCACGCTGCTCTACAAGGTTCCCCATATACGGGATCTACAATGCCTCCCCCCTCACATTATAGAATGTTCTCCCACAATTCAGACTGTTCTAGAACATTTTTTAAAAACCTTCACACAGTTGTAGTATGTTCATCATTATCTAGAATGTTTTCCCCCATTCCAACTGTTCTGGAACATACTCCAAATATGTACACTGTTTTAGAACATTCTACTTCCATTCATACTGTTCTATTATGTTTTTCCCCTAAAATGTTTTCTCCCATCATTAACACTGAAGACTGTCTTCCATTCGCACTGTTCTAGACCAAGTTCTACCATTCACACTATATTAACTGGAATTATACAGTGTCTGACTTGAGCTTTATATTGAAAGAGTTACATTGATCAAGAATTACAACTCAATCAGCCATATACTTACGTTTTCATATGTTGTTTTATATATTTCATATCATTTTGTCACTGCATCATCAATGTCAGAGTTACACCCTGAAACATAATCTATGGTCTTTCCTTTATGCACTTGACTAAGCTCCTGTCTGAGAGCCCAATAAGAAAGGCCTTTACTCCCTATCCTTTTGGACCAGTTTGATGCTTGGGTTAAATTATCTGGTTAACTGAAAAAAAGCTGCTTTGTTAAAACACAGCACAATCAAAAGGATCAAACTGTTCAATATATCTATCCTAAAATGGTGTAGGCATAGCAGTCTGTACATGGGATACTCCAGACAGCATTTGAATCAATGACAGTAGGCTCTGTACTTCAAAAATTGTGACAACTTACTGCAGCTGTCATATCAAAACCTTGTAAGCTCTTTTGAAGTTTTTCAAAACAATTTAAACTTTACATTAGGTGACCAAATGATCAGTGGACCAATGTGACTTGGTATAAACAAAAGTGTTCTTATAGAAGTTAAAAAAAAAAGACAACATTCACAAGCACTGTATATTCAAGGTAATATTGTACAGTACTTTGCTGTTTATTCAAATTATAATTGCTTGCTGTACATTTATAGCACTTTACTGGCAACTTGTTGCTAGCAAATTACTGTAAATTGTGTTTTACAGTATTGGTTTACAGTCATTAGTATGTTACTGTAAACCACTGCTCTGCTCTAGATCACCCAATCATTTACAGTATGATCCTGTGAGATATCAAACTGATATTTTACTCTAAAATAAGTATTGTAAATGTATAGATTAGACAGCAATGTTATTTTGTATGTTAATGCAAAACTACATAGAGATTACAAGCATTAAATACATCAAATGCACAAATCCCAATACTGGGATTCTTTTCATTGTATTTGCTAAATTATGCTTTGCACCATGTTTATCTGCACTTGTTGTACATTGTAGGTTTTTGCCTTGTGCTGATGGTTCTTCTCTCTTATACCATGTAACTGTCTTACACTATTCCTGACATGCTTACATGGTCATGTCACACACTTAAAAAAAGGTGACTGAGTAAAAGAACCACTTTTGGTACTTTCTCTAAAGATCTTCAAAGAGTCATTTTTGCAAACAAGACATAAAAGTGTGAAGAACCTATCTGAAGTTCGAAGAAGCTCCACATGATGTACATTCTCCAAAAAAATGTTGCTATACTGGCCTGGACACATTATTTTAGGAAAAACTTTAACATTTAATCAAGTATAGATTCCAAAAACCTTTAAAAAGGGTCTTCACTCAGGTTCTTTAGGGTAGTGGTTCTCAAACTGGTGCCCACCAACCACCAATCCTTTATCAATATGTGTTGGGAGTAAGTGTCACGCAAAAATGTAGATTACTTGAGGGACCTTAAAGAGTAGTTCAAAAACCTCAAAAAGACAGAAGTCTGCCTAATCCTACTCATGGCGATCTACCTTGTACAGGTAGTACCTCCAACCCAATCACGATACTCAAGGACCTCCGAAGGCAGTAATTAAATGCATCAGGTGGGATCTTTCAGGGTTGGAGCTGAAGCCTATATGAAGGTAGATCTCCAGGAGCAGGGTTGGTGACCACGTGCAGAGTTGGTGTTCCAAGGCAACGCATCATAGAGCCCTCTTGTAACCTTTAGTGTAGGCTTAGGTTGTATGTGCCTCACTTGAAAGTCGCTTTAGATGAAAGCAACTGTCAAATGAATGAATTAAATTAAATGATCTCACTGACCAGCAGAAGCAAACTACAAAAAATAGTATCTAAGCTAACACTGCAACTTCTAGCCAGAACAATACATCCATAAGTTTGGTTCAGCCACGAACATCAGACAGCTGTGACAGTACATCAGACAGAGTCAGTACTTACCTTCTCTACTTCCTTTCTTGCATTATTCTGCACATCTCTCCTCTGTATCTCTGCAGATAAAGTCCAAGAGGGCTTCTTATCTCATCTATCACTGTCTCCTTATTCTTCTTTAGCTGCTAAAAAATCCTAATAGCAAGTCCCAGCAACTGTGTGCACATGACAGAGAACGAGGCAAAGAAATGAGAGAGAGAGAGAGAGAGAGAGAGAGAGAGAGAGAGAGAGAGAGAGAGAGCTCCTCTGTTGCCAACTTGACAGCATCCACTGTCCGTGTGAGACGCTGCTGCCCCCTTCTCTCTTTCTCCCCCTCCCTCTCTCTTACTCTCCTCCTCTTTTCCTTCTCTAGCACCTCCTCTCACAGCTCACATCAGTTCCTCCAGGCACGCGTGGCCACCTTCCAGAAAGAAGTTCATCTGGAGTAGTCAAAAGCAGCTGGTCAACCTTGAAAGAGGCTTGAGGACATGAAAAATAGAGAGAGAGAGAGGAGGGGAGAAAAAGAAAGATGGAAAGAGGGTAACAGAAAAGAAAAAGGAGAGAGACAGCAGAAAGGAAAGAGAGACAGAGTGAGAGAAAGGAGATAGGCAGAAAGGGAGAAAGCAAGAAAAAGACAGAGAGAGAGAGAGGAAGAGGCAGAGACACAGGGAGTGAGAAAGGAAGAGAGAAAGGGAGAGAGAGAGAGAGAGAGAGAGAGAGAGAGAGGGAGATGGTCAAGTCTACCAACCCCTGTTGCTTTCTATCCACTGTACTTCAGCCTAGCTGCTGTTCCACCATCTCTACACCCCACTCCTCCCCCACCAACCCCCCACCCCCTTTGCCTTACAGGAGCATGAATATATTATTACCCATTACAAAAGGGCCGGCGCATTGTTTATGAATTACCAGCCTAGCCCATCAACAAAGGCCATTTTCATAAGAAACCTCCATTTCATTTCAGCTTCAATTTGATTACCAGCTGAAGAATAGCAGCCCTTCGGCCAACCCCCTGAAGGCTCTTTTCTATTTTCTCTTTCTTCTCTCTCTCTCTCTCTCTCTCTCTCTCTCTCTCCCTGCCTCTGTCTCTCTTTTTTATTCATGCCTATTGAAAGGCCCTTTATTGCTTTCCTTTCAATACGCAAGCAGGCAAAAAGGCTTTTTAGAGTAAACCACTGGCAAAAAAAAATAAATAAAATTATTGCGCCGCTATTTTGCCCAATAAACAGAGCTGCTGTTAAAGAAAGTGTGCTGTTCCCAGCTTTTCTTCTCTTTCATCTCTTTTTTGTAAAACCTGCAAAGGCTAGAAATTAATGACAGGCTAGTGGAGAAAGAGAGAGAGCAAGAGAGACACATGTATTATATATAGAGAGAGAGACTGAGAACTCACAATACAATGCTAGTCAAATCTAAATGATGGCCAGCCGCTGAATGAATGGGGCCTGGCGTAGTCAACAGTTTTAGCGGAGTGCGAGAGTGGTAGGAGAATGTGTCTATAGTGTGTATAGAAGGGCAGGGAGTTTGCCAGGTTGTAGGTGGGGGGTGTCTGCACCTGATTGATCCTGACTGGTGAAAAAAAAAGAAACGAAAGACACCTTGATGGTTTTGGAGCGCTACAATTACGTGGCTGCCGCTGGCTTTTGTTAAGTGTCCGCAGCGAGTCGGCGTCATTGGGACACGGGGCTATCGATGGCAGTCAGGTCTCTATGGCTTTCACTGGAGCACAATGCAGTCCATTCTCTCTTCTCTTTCTTGCACTCTCTTTCTCTCTTGATTCCAGCTATATGGCGCATTGAGAGCAGTTATAAAACAGTGTATTAAAAGTGAATGTGCTCTGGTGAATAAGAGGTTGGGAGAGTTTAATGATAGAGTGCTATGGTCATGGTAAGAGGCCTGATGTTGGGACAACTTGGAAGTGAAGATACAAAGACTCTTCAGCTCTCAGTGCACAGGCATGTAAATGAAGTTCAAATGAATTTACAGCATATGGAAAATACTGTTACACAGGGAGTCTAATCATGTTTCAGAGGAAAGTAAAAACATTGTTAGCATCCTGCTAAAGTAAATATATTGTTAACATCCTGCCATTGACATTGCAGGTATCTGAACAATCTACCAGCATGTAGGGCACATGTGCCAGACACCAGTCCTCACGGGTCACAACACTGCAGACCTCAGGGTTCTTTCTGATTCAGCTTGTGAGCTATTTTGCAAGACCTCATGAAGTCAGAGAAGGGAAACGATAATCACTGCAGAATTGTGGCCTGGAGGGAACCCAGTTTGACATACCACTAGGGCGGAGCAATAAAACGATACTGATAAGTGATAGGAATTTTCTCAATAGAGCTATAGGAAAGTTTCGATACATTTTCGATATAATACACCATTCTCACACTTCCACATTCTAGCAACTGCCGTAGTGCTGTTTTCTACAGCAAGGAAAGCAACACCAATCCTGCTGTCGCCAGGAGAGAGCCCACTTTTTCAACATTATTGTGGGGGGGGTATGAGTAAAAAGGGGTTGCCAAATATACTTTAGCAACGTCTGAAATGTGGAGTTATACATTCCTTGTTTGAGTGGAGTGACTAGCGATCTGTTCTCCTGTGACCAAGTGTGAGTGACGAGATCAGTGGCGTAACTGTACTGTCCTACAGTGAACTCACCTCTTTCTGTACATCCTAACAAGCTTTAGCAGCGTTAAATCACATCTGTTCCTCACAACTAAAGCACTCTTACAGCGCTCAGTCACATTTTAGTATTAATGCATTCCCAAGCAACAAAAGTGAAAGAAAGAAGTGGGTTCATGTGAGTTACAGGCCTGATTTAAAGGAAAGTAGACTGAGGAAGCTGTGAGGTATTGGAGAGTGAGAGAATGTTAGCTTCCCATGCTTCCGAAGATTACCAGAATACATGCCTGTTAGCATGTTAAGTGGATCTATTATGCTTTGGGCTTGTGTGGCAAGCAACGGCATAGAAAATCTTATGGGGTTAGAGAGAAGACAGGATTCTACTAAATATCAACAAATTATGGAAGCAAATGTTTTATGGTCAGTGAAGAAACAGAAGAGTTGTTTGGTATAGTGCAGTGGGTAACACCTCCGCACCTCTTATGCTGTAGACTGGGACTCAATCCCCAGCCTATACCAATGAGTCTTTGGGCATGAATCCTAACAATATCTTTACTTACTTCTGTAAACTGATCAAATTATCGCTCTGAAAATGCAATAATAATACAATGATCCAAAAAACACATAAAAATTAACCATGAACTACTTCTTCTTCTTCCTTCGGCTGCTCCCTTTAGGGGTCGCCACAGCGGATCATCTGCCACCATCTTGCCCTATCCATTGCCTCCTCTACTTTCACACCAACCATCTCCATGTCCACCTTCACTACATCCATAAACCTTCTCTGAGGTCTACCTCTTCTCCTTCTACCCGGCAGCTCCATCTCCAACATTCTTTGCCCAATATATCCACTATTCCTCCTCAACACATTTCCAAACCATCTCAACCTGGCCTCTCTGGCTTTATCTCCAAACTGCTCCACCTTCACTGTCCCTCTGATCTGCTCATTTCTAATCTTGTCCATCCTTGTCACTCCCAACGAAAATCTCAGCATCTTCATCTCTGCCACCTCCAGCTCAGCCTCCTGTCTTTTAGACAGAGCCACAGTCTCCAAACCATACATCATAGCAGGACGCACTACTGTCTTGTAAACCTTCCCTTTCACTCTTGCTGCTATCCTTCTGTCACACATCAGCCCTGACACCCATCTCCACCCACTCCATCCTGCCTGCACCCTCTTCTCCACCTCTTTTCTACACTGTCCATTGCTTTGGATGGTTGACCCAAGATATTTGAAGTCATCCACCTTTACGACCTCTACTCCTTGCATCTTCACCTTTCCACCTGCCTCCCTCTCATTCACACACATGTATTCCGTCTTGTCTCTACTGACCTTCATTCCTCTCCTCTCCAGTGCAAACCTTGAACTACTTCAAGAAATTAAAATTCATCTTTTGAAATGACCTCTACACTACCTAGTTCTGAATTCCCTCAATATTATCACAATATTGTGATCTTAAACATGCTGTGGATGCAAGACAACATATGAATATTTCTGAACTAGAATAATTATCCAATGAGGAAACACAAACTCTAAATCAAGAATAAAAGGACTGTTAGTTGACTACAAGAAACCTTTAAGGGCTGTGATTTTCAGTCTTTCAGGGTAGGGGTCTTAATAAGTACTGACTGAAAGAGTGCCAATACCTGTGCACATGCTACACTTTATGTTGTATTTTGTTAAATTTAATAAATTCAGCAAATATGTAACAGTATCATATTTTCATATGAGCATATTTTCATATTTATTTATAAATAAGTAAGTATATATAAGTTTTTGGTGTTAAATTTTAGTTCTTAACACTCCTTTATGTTTATGTTTAATTGTTTAACTGTAAATAAACCACATCAATTACAGACTGTGATGCTTTCTTAAAGAGAAAAAATGCAGGCTTCATTGATGGGATTTCCAGGACTGTAGTGATGTGTGACAGGTGTAATGAGGTGAAATCACCAGTACTGTAGCAGAAAGGGCACCCATGTGCACTTTTCCTGGGGTAAAGCTGAGCTGATCCTCGCTAAAATGGTTCTTGAACAGTAGTAGAGGCCATATAAAATATAATTATTATGAGCACAACCATTCGGGCAGTTGTAAAGTCTGAAGAAAAAATGTGAAGGAGCCCTGGGGTTTACCTTTGCCCATGCGTGTTGGTGACAGTAGGTCAATAACAAGTCAGAAAATTAAGTATCATATATTTCTGCAAAGCACCTACTTTGTTATTAGGTCTTCGTCTTTTAGTACTTGTATTTATGATTGTTCCAATAGTACAAGCAGACAGCAAAATCAAAGTCTTTCAGTGTTTAACACTTTATATAGTTGTCATTGCCTGTTGACTGGCCCCTATTGACCAAGCCAAGGAAAACACTAAAAGGAACTGGGGAGGGGGGAAACTCTCTAAGAGTTTGAGGAAAACACCCTCAGAGGAACCAAGACTCAAAAGGAAAAAGTCTCTAAAAGCATGAGCAAACCACACTGAGAGGAACCAGTACTCAAAGGGGAAAATTCTCTAAGAGCATGAGAGAAAAATTAGTAAAGAATTGAGAGTTACTCAGAAGTTAACTGAGAGTTAAGAATTACTCAGTACTGACCACTGAAAGCATTCTTCCACCATGATGAAAAGGAACCAAGAGTCAAAAGGTCTGAGTGGAACCAATACTCAAAAGGAAAAACTCCCTAAGAGCATGAGAAAGAAATATTGTGCCTCATTCACCAACCGTCCTTAATAAGAAATTTCTTCTTAAAATCCACTTATGCAGTTTTCACAAAGATTCTCACATTCACCAGTGTTTTCTTGGGGATCTGATATTTGTTAAATCTATATCTGGGATTTAGGTAAGAACAGAATCTACACACACTCAAGAGCACAAAGGGGTGAACAATTCTGTGGGTTAAGAACATGTCATGAATCTGACGCAGACTTTTTTTAGGACCTTTCTCAAAAACAGAATTAAGAAAAAACAGTGTTGTTAGGATACAAGTAGGACAGGGAGATGACACGGATTCATTCAGATCTCACAGATCAAAAGTCAGGAAGATAAACCAGTTACCATGAGGCCGTATCCTACATGTTTCTTATAATCCATCTGTTCATGGTTGTGGCATAACAACTACAAAGAATTCAAAACTGTCTGTTTTTGCAGCTTCGTCTTCTGGGGAGTGAATGGTACATTTAGGAATGTGGACAGTGTTTACGTATTACATCAGACACTTATTTTAAAAGTATTCATGTAAAATGTAAAAATGTATTGTTCCATGAATGGGCCTTTTAAAGGCTTCCTTTCTGCTAGCGTACAGGTAGAGGTACATCTTCTGCTCCTCCACTTTCTTTTGCTTGACCTCTGGCATTAACAATAGCACATTCAACTCAGAGGACACCAGTCGGACAAAAGTTCCCTTTGTGTCCTTTTTATCAGACATGTAGGTTTACTGTAGTCTTCTTCTTCCTCTCCTCATTAAGGAAACCATGCAGGACTTATATCCACCGCTTGAAGATAAATTAATGCTTTTCTTCTGGATGTTTTCTCTTTTTCTATGCTCCTTTGTACTTATGTACGAATATTGAACTGGAGACAAAGGTGACTAATACATTATTCATGGGTGGGCAAAGGCGGGACGGGTTCTGTGAAAGGAAGCTGACATTTGAGCTTTTCACCAACATCTGCAAAATTATATCCTGCCATTGTGAGTCAATGAGGGCCAGTAAGCGTCCATAATAGAAAGGAATTGACTTGTCACTGTAATAAAGGCAGGGTATATACATCCCTAACTCTCAGGTGTATATGTCTACATGAGTGCATGTGTGTCAGAGAGAGAGAGAGAGAGAGAGAGAGAGAGAGAGAGAGAGAGAGAGAGAGAGAGAGAGAGAGAGAGAGAGAGAGAGAGAGAGAGAGAGAGAGAGAGAGAGAGAGAGAGAGAGAGAGAGAGAGAGAGAGAGAGAGAGAGAGAGAGAGAGAGAGAGAGAGAGAGAGAGAGAGAGAGAGAGAGAGAGAGAGAGAGAGAGAGAGAGAGAGAGAGAGAGAGAGAGAGAGAGAGAGAGAGAGAGAGAGAGAGAGAGAGAGAGAGAGAATAGGCTGTTGTCTTTCATTCTCTGTGCTTATGAATAGGAACTAACCTCTCTATCCCCAGACCAGCTTTGACCGCTGTCATTGTGAATAGAATAAAGAAACAGCTCCCCTTTGATGTCACCAGCTGATCTAGAATCAGTCTTTTCCTTTCACACCTGCTCACAACTGTCAGGGATAGAAAATACTTAAGCAGTTGTACTTTGAATACGGATTACTCCAGTACTCTGTTAACTGTTTGAAGTGTCAGTATTCGAGTACTGAAATCACTGTTTGGGTATTTGTCATGTTTCACCACAGGAAGATGGAGAAAATATAAAAGACCAACAATTTAGGGAAATGCTGCTTTTATATCTTAAAAAAACATTTCTGAAAAAGTTCCTGAGCTATTAAAACTTCCTTGACTTCTGAATGAAGGGTTCTTAAAATATGAAACACTTCTCATAAGGTGTCTTTTATCAGTCAGAACGATAAGCATGTGCACTGTTCTATACATCGGATAAGCAAACAGTTGAAACAATCGAGATTATTGATAAAAAGAAGTCGGAAAACGTTATACAAGCCATAAGACATATTACATCGACTTTTTTTGTAATGTTACACATATATGTTTATTTTTAATGTAGTCCAGTGTCATAGATACAAATGACAACTTGCTCAGTTGCTTGGGTTTGTTATCCTGATGATAAGTCTTGCAGATGACATGAGCCTGAGAAGACGGAGATAGCACATCATGCTATGTGGCGCTAAGTTATGTGCCTGACTTTTTGTGAGCTAAAATGTATTTGTAAATAAAAGCAACAAGCTTTACACATTTGAGTTATGAGTGATGCATTTATTGGTGATAAAATCTCGGCCTGAGGGTTGTTGAGAAGTGAAATAAGTAGGGGGATAAGAGAGACTTCACAACGGCTCTAGCACAGCTTTACTGCTAACTAGGCTAGTTTTGCTACCTGATGTTAGCATAGTTGAGGAACACTGAAAAGTTAGGCCTGTTTATGTGAGAAACTTACTGTTGGCACATCATCCACTGAGGAGAAAAGAGCCGTTGTAAGAAGTCAGTGAGTCTCCTTTAGCATCCAGCACTGTTACCCGTTAGCTCTTTTAGCTAATTAGCTCTTCTGAGGAGGCTGCCTCTGTTTCTCATCCAACAGGAAAACCTTCTAAACCTATTGATTTATCCTGGATTCTTTTAATAATCAAACATGTATTCAAATGTAGTCCTCTGTGTGCTGCCTAATGTCATGTAAAATGTAAGCCTACTGCTTGTGTTTCCTTCCTGTGGTTTACAAGAATCCCTTCATTAACTCTTGCAGGGATGTGGGAAAGTGCTGATGTTAGGGGTGCTGAAATTCAGAACTCAAAGGTGACCAGCATTTTCAGAAAGATCCTAGAAAGAACCACATAAAACACATTATCCATCAATCAGAAGAACCTTTTCACCGTGCAAAGAACCATTTAAGCATGTAAATATTTCTTGAGTGTTTATGTTTCTGTACAGAACCACTATTTATACCAAAGAACCCTCTTTTTTAAGAGTTTATCCTAATTCGTCGTTGTACGGTACTGGCCTTTAGTTACTGCCCGCACCAGCAAAAAAGAAAATGCTTAATTTTATTTGTTAAAACATTTACTTTTTATTTCTATATACTTGAGCATGTTTAAATGTAAATACATTTTACTTTCACTCAAGTTGATTTTTGGCTTCCATGTTGAATTTCATGGAATCTTCAGCCACACCATTACCCTGATAACAAATTACTACAAATTCTTTCATCCAGTTAACTAGTTCCATCTCTAAAAGAATGAACTCTAAATCTTTCAAAGCAGTTATGAAACTGTGTACTTTTACATCCACTACATTTTACAGTAAATATATGCAATTATTTTACTTCATTACTTTCTGCAAAATACTTTGAAAAAAAAATGGTGCACTTTTAAAAATAAATCAAAACAAAAGTAGAACAGTTTTCACTAAATCCCTCACCTGAATACATTATGGTCATACATCATGACCATAATGTATCTCATAATGTAGCTAATCTACCATACATTATGGTAGATTAGCAACTGTAACTAGGCCTGAGCAGCTTTCAGAATAAAAGAAAATGGTGTAAAGTGTGGGGTATTTTAAAATCAGATACCAATATCCTAGAATTTTGGAGGGGAAATTTTATCCATTTCCTAAAGACACAAGAAAAGAAATGTAAGATCTAGTGCTGGGCCAAATAATTTGAATACCCGAGTATTAGTGATGCTGGTATTTGTTTCCTTATTTAGTATTCAGAAATGTCTTCTTTTGTTAATGCTTTAGACCCCACCAGAATTCTACAACACTCTTGTTGATTCCTGACAAGTAGAATTAAACATTTGATCATAAACCAGGAGAAAATGATGATTACTTAAAGCTACACTAAGTATGTTTTGGGGATTTGGAGCCCTCTCTGGTGGAGGAGTAGAATTGCACCCAATGTGTGGAAAAATCTTTTTATGTTATTTGTGCTTCCTGAAGTGCACAAATCTGATTGAGAGTGAGATGAAAGGCTATTCAAAAAGAACTTGAGCAAAGCTTCTGATACAATGTGAGTGAATTATCCACTATTGCCATCATGTTTTCATCAGTATAATGCTAATTTTGCATGTGATGTAAACATGGAGTCAGACTTTATCTTTGGGTCTGTATGTGTGAGGTTAATGTGTAATGATGTATGGTTCAAGAAACTGCAAAATCCATCCCGATGCCTCAGACTTTTAAATGATTATTTCAGGCTTTACAGGGTGACTCACGGGAGCGGTGAAGAAGTTACTTTATAGTTTATTTTATTGTTGTTTTTAATGTGTTAAACTCAGCAATTAATATAAAAAGAAACTTAACCCTAAAATTCGCAACAAAAAAAAAGTATTGATATTCAAGTGTGCTCTCTTTAGAGGATGTGTTCACACATTTTCACTTAGAAAATCAACACAACATAATTTGACTGGGGCTGTTCAAACTGTTACATACAACTTTATCTATCTATTCATTGATCTATCTATCAATGACAGGCCACTGATCTCAGCACATCTCTAGCCCACTCAAGGCCCAGGAACGCACATGCACACATACGCCCCCTCTAGCTGCAGCTGATGCCACCCAAGTGGTGCCCAATTAAGTGACAGCTAACATTTTCTTTCTCTTTCTTGTTTTCCTTCGCCGCCGGAGCCTTTGTCCTCATGTTAATGCCTTCGGAACGTCATTCTCTCCCCAAATGTCACTGTCACCTCAGCGCCCATACAGAAAGAACAACCTGCCGTTCTCTGCATGGGCTGCGGCCAGCGATTAAAATCTCCCACAATGCCTTGCTATCCCTGAGGATCGTGCATCTTTAGAATCTTTTGATTCTGCTCATTGTTTGTTATAATAGGGAGGAGGTGGAGGTAGCAGTTTGAGGACAAAAAGCACAAACATCTCACACATTTTACACACACACACACAAACGTGTCACACCTGCAAGTCTCCAGATCCAAACACAGACAATACAAATACAAACAAACAAGTCACAAATGCTGCCGAATTAATTCCAACAGAGAACCAAAGATGTTAAGAAGCAACAATAGAAAACAATTTGACATCCAGTGCAAAGACTCTGCATTTAACCTTGCAGAAAAGCAGCAGCTTAGAGACTGACCAATTAATTCAGTGACCAAGCAATACAAAAGAAGGGCAGAGAAAGAAAGAGCAAGAAGTAACTCAAGACAAAAAAGGTGGAGATTAATTCTAGGCATGTGAACAGTGATCAGCCCAGCTCAACATCAGTTGGCATCTTAATGCCCAATCATACCAACATCCGCCTGGATTTGCTAGCTAGTGTGTTTGTTTTTCCAGTTCTTCGTTGGGATCCTCATGCAAACCCATTTTGGCTCAACAGTTTCCACCTCCATTGCTGTCCCCAGCCCAAACCTGGATTACTCGCACACAATGGGAAGAAAACCGTGGGCAGGACAGCAACAATGGAGGAATTAACAGGAAACAGTCGAGGGCTCACGCCAAGCCAATATTCCTGGGCAGAGCGAAAAGGTTCGTGCGACGGCTTGAAAAGACAAAACAAATGAGGTTTGGACACCTGGGGAAGTCTAAGCCCCAATACCGAAAGCAGCTCAGAGTGGCACTGCTGATTTCACATCAGCTCCACAACCATCTATGAATCCATCATCACTACGCTACTCTGAACAGACAAATTTCAAAATGAAAGATGCACTGATGAGGAATTTCAGTGGTAATAATGCTAACCAATAATGTTAATCATTACCAGCTGTTTTATGACCAAATTGGTACCAATAACCAGTAATTTTGCTTCTTTGCATTTCAAAACAAGTTCACCCTATAATCCAAATATGAAGTGCAGTGACCACAAGACAGCATACAACTCTAAAGATGGATCTACAGTGGATGGAGAATGTACTGTTAGGAGTCTTGCCCAAGTACTCTTATCGGTATAGCTAGACGTCTAGATACCACTGATCTGCTGTGCTGAGGGGATGATGTTAGTTAAGAACAAACGTTCATCAGCAGTGGCTGTACATGTATCATGGGGTGGCAAGTTATTGATGATTGGCTGCAGTTCACATCCAATCACTGCATGTAATGTCATTAATTCACAAAAAAAGAAATTCATGAAAAAATTCTATTTAATTCATGCAGCAAGGCCAAACCTGAGGTTGTGATTGTTTCCGTTTTTTCATTTTACAACTTTCATATGTTTGATATTAATAACACCCACAACATCTTAATCTATCAGACAGTGCTTTTGTTAGAGGGTAAATCTGGAATTAAAATGTAATCTTTCAGTCAGCTTTCAACTTTTTCTAGCTAAAAACCATCAAAGATTTCTTTTAAACCCATGAAGTGGATTTCTGAATGCAATATGTGAAATTAAATTAGGAGTTTGAGAGCAATTTATGCAAGTGGTCATAAAATGTGATCTGCTCTTCATCTTAGATCACATGTACCGATCAACATGAAGTGCTAAAGCTAGTAACACACAAGCTATTATAATCTTTCATGTCTTCATTGTCCACACCAGTTTAACATTCACAGTGCTGGAAAAAGTAAATGAACTCCTTTATTTAATGACTGGTTGAAGCTTCTTTAGCAGTAACAAACTCAAGCAAGGGCTTCTGTTAGCTGCAGATCTGACCTGCACAACGTTCAAGAGGAACATTGGACTACTTTTCCTTACAGAACTGCTTCAGCTCAGCCGTTCATTAGATGTCTGATGTGAACAGCTCTCTCCAGGTCACTCCAGAGTTGGGTTAAGGTCTGGGACATTCCAAAAGATGTATTTTTTTAAGAGCCATTCTGTAGTACATTTACTGCAATGTTTATGACCCATGTCCTGCTGCATCTCTCAGCTTCTATGGAGCTTCAGCGTACTTTGAAGAACTTCTACAAATTCTAAAATGATCAATGCTGGAGTAGAAGCTAATCTCAGCAATTAAACAGATGTGTGTATATAGTATGTGCTAATTACAGAAAATCAACAGACACATATAAAGAAAAAAAGAATAGATTACACATTTTTTACAAACGTAGACAGGACACAAAACTCTTTCAACACCATGACTATTCAATGTTTCTTATTTTTTTTATTTTTTGCATAGTAGACTCATGAACAGAGATCTTAAACAGTTTCAGCGATTACATCAAGCCTTTACCTTTTCTTCCTTTACCTTTCCTCGGCAACACACGGCTCTTTTACTTGTCCTGTTGAGGCTCTTGTCCTGTTGAGGCTCCACAGCTCAATTAGACTTTTAGATAAAAGCATCCTCTTTCACAGTAAAATAAAGCTCTGATGATGTTAATTTTAACATTAAATGGTCTTAAACGCTGGAGTTAATGTATAACTGCTAATTCACCCTGAAGATTGGTGTGCAGACTGCTGGTCACCATAGCAATGCAGATAACAATCAAGCCTAGTTAGTAGTTTTCAAAAAGGCAAAGATTTAAGACTTGCATTGAAAATTTGTAGATGAATAGACTTATTTGCAGTTATACTCACTCCAGCTGGTTTCCTAATATGTTTATTCTGCAACAAAAAGCCGTCAAACACAAAAAAAATCACAGACGAAGTGAGTTTCCTGAGCAAATTCTCCCGTTCCACCTTAAATGGTGCAGCAGTTACATTCAGAAGCCTCAGACACCATTTAAGGTGTAATAGGAAAATACTAACATAAAGCTGGTGAATTTTTTAAAAAACATTTTACAAGAAATTATTTCACTTTTCCTGCCAGAGATGTGAGAAAAGTGGCTATAGCTGAGCTAAAGTTAAAAGCAGAGCAAATTTTGCATTTTCATTTATATTATTTATCTTTTAGTCTATACTAGTACATTAGCACATACTGAGACATATATACAGCCAAGGTAGTAAAATAACCATACAATGTTGTCTCCCAAGGTGGTTAGATTTTTGTTAAAAGGACAAAGTGGCTCTTCTTTTGGGTTGTCAATCCCTGGCCTAGGGGATCACATACTTCTTCTGTCCTACATTATATGTTTGCATGGCGAATTCAATATGGACAGGAACAATTGCGGTATTTTTGTGATCATATTTTAAGACGTTATACATAAATGCAAGTGATTCCGAGGGTAAACATACTTTTTCTTGCCAAGGTATGTAATCCACAGAATCACTTTGTCACCCAACAAATATAAACTGCTAAGCTCAGTTTTTATTATCAGAAATATTCATAAATGAAAAAAAATAGAGCATGGTTGATGAACTGAATAGAAGTTTTTGCCATGACATGGTCAGCAAGGCCCTAGGTCAGCTGGCAAAAAAATAACCATAATAAAACATTTTCCCGCTCATTGATGAGATAATGTACGGTCTGCTGGAAACATATCTAATATTCTGTTAGGCATACTGGCCCCAAAAACAAAGAGAACAAAGTCTGTCAAAAGATAGGCTAGATGTCAATAGCATGGTGTAATATCATAAGTGCCCAGTGCTTTAGTGGAAGGACATTAACTGACCACGAAACCGACCAATGTTAATTTGCCTGCTTGTGTGGGTTGTTCTTGGTTGAAAAGAAAAGGATTTCTGATTAAATCAAAAGTATGAATGTGGCTGCATCATTAGTGAAGAATACAGTTACACTATCTTAAAGCATAAATAATTAATAAGCAAGGTTTTATTTAGTTAATCCACATATATCATCATACAGATTAGAGAAGAGTGAAAGAGACTGAGAACAAATGAAAGAAAGTAAGACTGAAATAAAGAAAGGACAGAAGAAATGGATGAACAGAAAAGAGTCTGCTGGAAATGGTGCCCACATAGACAACTGAATAGAACCAGTATAGACAATGTTCTGCATTAGACGGCTTTTCATTTCATTTAAATACATAAATTAGACAAAACAACATGGAAGATTCTTGAGTTGTCAGTTAAGTAGCACTGCATATTCAAATATCAGTTGCATATGAAGTTTTCTTACAAATGGTCTCGGAATTGCAGAGAAAAATGCCAAGAAATTTCTGGAAACCATTTCCCAAAAAAGGCACATTCCTGCAGATCTTTTGCAATAAAGGCTAGAAATTAATATCTGTACAAATTTATTAGAGGAATAACAAATTAAAAACAACAAGATCACTATAAACAATAAAATAAGTCAATGACTGCCTGGTGTTGCAATGGTACAACCTGTTCGACTTTAAGAAAGGTTGCAGAAAAATGAGGTAATTAAAAATAACCAAGATAAATACTGAGAAAAAGCATCTCCCCCCCCAAAAAAAGGAAAAAACGTTTTTTCCTCTGAATAGTTCCAGTATTGTATTGCTGTGTTTCCTCGCTGGAAATAAGTTATTTCACTTTTTCACAGTGTTGGCTATATATTCCTACAAGTTCTAAACTTAAAGACTGGCTGTAGTGAAGGATCCAGGCAGTGATGTGGCTACCATTTTTTCTTTGTAATCCCTGAGACTCCCAGTCAAACTCACCATCAAACTGAGAACCATGTGATATCAGCTATTTGCAAAAAAATTACTTGCTGGATTCACACTTTCAGTGGAAATACAGAAAGAAAAAGTGGCGCAAGCCATATTAGCAGTTCTAGCAACACCAGCAACACCAGAATAAGAAATGTTTCTTGGGAAAATTTTTCATACTTACAAATAATTATATATTAGTATATTTCATGTTAAAATGTGTCCAAAATAAATTTTAAGGCATAACCTAAAGCTATTTTTGGCCACTTATTCCAATATCTGTTCCTTGATATATACTTACAGTTCAGAGGATAAATTACCCATTTGGCAAATTTGGCACTGGTAAACTTCTTAAGAGAGTCTATAACAGGCCTTAATCCAGTGACTGAAAGTGAAAAGCTCTGGTCCAGTTCAGTCATTTAGCATCTCCATCATCTTCAACTTCAGACTCAGCTCAAAAAAAATGTTTTGGTCAAAAGTTAAGCCTGATTCTTCATACCAATCACACATGCTGCATTATAGGATGTCGTTTTCATTCTACAGTGTCCTCCGTACTCTTTCAGTGCCAGGCATGGGCTGCATGCATATCGGCTAATCATCAGTGACCAACTTCATAAATTGGTCTCATCCCAAGAGGGGTCATTCATGCTCTTTAATACCCTCCTGACTATCTTCTCCAGCTCTTTTCTTGCCTTCTGTTCCTCCTCCAGAGTCCTCTTCATCCTTTTGTTGTCCTGGCAACAGAAGGACAGCATCAGATAATTGAGCTTATATAAATGTACAGGGGCCTCACTTCAATCAGTTAACCACTATCCATTTTCCATCCATTTTCCAAGCCGCTTCTCAGGGTCGCGGGGGGTGCTGGAGCCTATCCCAGCAGTCATCAGGCAAAAGGCAGGATACACCCAGGTTGCCAGTCCATCGTGGGGCAGACAGACACAGACAATCACTCACACACTCACACCTATGGGCAATTTAGCATGTCAAATTGGCCTGACTGCATGTCCGGAGAACCCAGAGGAAACCCACACAGACATGGGGAGAACACAGCAAACTCCACACAGAGAGGACCTGGTCACCCGGCCGGGGAATCGAACCCAGGCGACAGTGCTACCCACCGCGCCACCGTGCCGCCAGTTAACCACTAGTAAACCTAAAATACCTGAAATGGTGAATAATACATTTAAAAGTGGATTTTGGTGTGAAAGTTTTTTTTAAATAGCTTCCTTATAATTTAACAAAACCACTGTAGTTGCAGAAGACTTGTATATTAGAATTGTTCTGTACAATTATTTCACTTTATATTATTGAAAAACACAGATTCCAAATTTTTGATTGGTAACAGTAGTAAAATTAATGCTCTTTAAATGAATGCAACTATGTTGGATTTTGTTGTTCATACAAATTAAGTCATACATGGTTTAATGACTTATCTAGCATATCTTGAGATCATATCAACTAAAAACATGTCAAGAAATACAAATAAAGAGGTACCTGCTTGAGTTCCTGAACTTCATCCCTCAGTGCATATACAGTGTCCACCAGACTCCTTTCATACAAAAGGTTATAAACAAGTATTCAGTCAATGCAGTAACTACTGTAACAGTATTATGGGGTTTAGACTCCTATCTTTTATATACAAGATTCATTAAATCAAGCCTACCTTTCTTCAGTCACTGTTTGACCATTGCTCTTGGTTTCTTCCACAATAATCTTCTCCTCTTCAGGGAAAAGCATGTGAGGCCCTGACTCCTTTCTCGATCCTGTGCCAACATAAAAAAAAAGAGACAGAAATTTGTCTGAAGCTTCACAGTGTGGTAAGTGATATAGTTACAGATTTGTTTGGGTAATTAATGCACCAACAGGTGCTCCAGGTGACAATGTAGGGGAAGGTGGAAGACATATGTAAAAACACAGGGCCTGTGTTCACCCTCAGTAGTAGATGTCATGCTAAACAATCTCAATATATGGACATACATTTTACATTGCAAACAAATATGGAACATTAATAAGGTTAATGACAGCAAATAAAACATATTAGGTCAATTGTCTTTGGGTCCACCTGAGGACACCTACAATAAAGGAATAACTGCTCTGTGCCCATAACGTAAAATAAACCAAAAAGGCAAACATCATAGTAAAAATAAATAAATAAATAAATAAATAAATAAAAATAAAAGCACCTATTTGAATTTCACAGTAAAACACTAATATTAGCCTGTGTAACTAAAACATTATTTGTATACATTTTGTCAAGACACAAACAGCACTTGTGATGGCACTCATTTTATGAAATAAAAAACTGGCAAAATAAGACAACAATGCATATATTTAAATATCACACCACCTGATGCAAATATACACACACATGCTCTACTAGACGACATGAAAAAGCACTGAAAAAAACAGAGACTGAGAAACTATACATTTAAGACCACTCACAGTCACACACAGCTAAAATTCAATGAACTGGGGTATAAAGACGGGTTCAAGGCAACAGGCTGTTAATTTACTAGAGAAGTCAAACCAAACAGATGCTCCAACATCAAGTCTACAGTGAATAAAACTCAAACATAAGAGAAGTTACTGGTTAATGAAGCTAGGGATAGGCAAAATGATGATTTGGTATAATTACAGTGATAAAACATCACTATATACATTTCTAAATATGTCGTGGTATTGTTAGTACGGAACACCGAACAACAAAAAAAGAACAAGGAGAAAAAAAAAGACTTTGAGCAGATTATAGACCAACTATATGACCCTATACATAACCAGTACATAGTAATAGCCTAGTGACAAATGGCTGATGGGCCGTCAGTCAATTATGTAATTTTCTTCTTACATTAAAACTTTTTCTTTTTGCAACCTCTGAATTTGTACTCATTGACCTCAAGGTTTTCCATAGCCTTTCTGAAACTTGGCACTACTGCTGCTCATTCCAATGTGTCCGCACACCTCAGAAAAAGAAAAAATACCATGATACATATCGTCTATCCTGAAAATGCCTATAATTTTGCCATATCGCCCACCCTTAAATAAGGCATCTACTCAAATGAGAAAACAAAATGGAGAAAGGAGGGTAGAGCATTCTAATGTTGGAGAGACATATATGAGCAGCAGCTCTTACGAGAGATGGAACCCATTCTGTAACTATGGGCAGTCCATATACTGTCATAGTCCGAGTCTTCTGATTGGTCAGATGCGGGTTCCAGGCGTAACATGCTGGTGCGGCAACCCACAGCCTCCACACACGATTGGTCAACATCAGCCAGCACATGATTATGCATCAAATCAGTGCCTTGCCAAGCTAATAATTTGAGGGGTGGGTCAAACCAATCAAATGGAAGAAGGAGAGGGTACGAAGGGCAGATAAAAATCAACCACGAACAAAAAGGGCCAAAAAAAAAAAATAAAAAATAAAAAATAATAAATAAATAAATAATTGTAGGATTTGTGGAATTGTAACAAATGGAGGACAGAAAGTGAGGAGAGGGAGGAAAACGAGGAAAGAGGGAGACAGAAAAAGAGTAAGTTGTTAAAACAGATTTGAAGATATTCAGAGATGTTAACAAAAGTGTTTACAGACAGCAACAGCCAGTAAGTCCCTATTACTGTTACTAGTGCATAAAGACAAGTGTAAGATTAGTAGAAGGAGGATGAAGAGTGAAAAACAACACTGAAAAGTCAGAGACCACTCTTCATTTATTTAATGCCCAGTCAAAAAAGTTCAGGGAATTCAAGGAAAAACGCAGAAAACATTTTTAACAGAAAATTACACAACTCTACTAAATATAGTATGAGATGTTTCAGTGTTTACTGTGTCCACTCTTGGTCTTTATTACGGCTTACATTCTATTTTAGGTGACTTGCTTTCAGTTTTTAAAAGAAATCTGCAGGCATAGTTTTCCACAGCTACAAACTTAAAGGTTGGTTGCATTTTGTTCTGCTTCTCACAACCCAAGCACTCCTATACATATTCAGTGATGCTAAACTTGTTTGTTTGATTTGCAGATGTTCTTCTTCTGTGGCTGTTTTCCTTTTTCAGTAAGGGCTTCTTAACAGGTACACATCCTTTCAGACTCACAGTGCTGAGTTCTCTCAGTGGAAGGATGGACAGAAACACCTGTGGATTTTTCCAGATCTGAAGACTGGAGCTTGATTTTCTCTTCTTTCTCAAAGATTTAAAGAAGCTTTAAATGCGGTTTATCTGATCGTGACAGGTTTGGTGTCTACTAGGTCTTGCATGGTTGCTGGAGTCCCATTTTCTTTACATCTTTTAATACATTTTTTAAACATAGTTTTGGAAACTGATGTTTTTGTCACTTATTTTTCTTTGACTGTCCCCTTCCTTTTACAAGTAGATTATTTTATGTCTAATCTCCTCAGAAATATCTCCTAAAACAGAGTATCCTGTATTCAAAGGTGTAATCTCCTTGCAAAGTACTGCATATTCCTATGAATTTATTTATTTGCTCAAAATTGTAGTTCAGGACAAATATCTATGCATTCTTTTTTTATTTTTTATTTTATTTTTTCTGACCCAATTTAAATTAATTTTAAAAATCTTTTTCAAGATAACATACTGATGAGTAAGATGTCATTATTTGTGCCATTTCTAGCCACTTTACAATTTCTGGCCAAGGCAGAGGCTGAGTCATAGAAGTCACGCACATAAATTGCAATTCTCTGAAAAGCAGCCTTTATAGGTAGTTCCTGGAACTTGTACAATGCAGCCAGCTCCGGAGGTACTCCTGGTGACTGCGTAATTTCCTGTAATGGCAGCAGGAATACAAGGAAATCTCTACTAAGTAGGCAAATGAGGGCTAGTATATAAAAAGAGTTACCCACTAGTTTCTGCTCCCTCCTGTCATCACAGTCATTTTCACCATCTAAGTCATATGACGGGCTGGTACACATATTAAAACACAGCCAAGATTTAGCGCGGTTATACTTTTGCTGAGATTTTGGTTTGAATTCCACCTGTGCCATATGGCCCCTATGGCCATTACATCTCTGCAAAAGAAGTTGCATTAACAAGACTGGATGGGTGTTCATCTGTCCTTCATTTTTAAGCAACATAATAGCCAATTAGAAGTTAAAGTCAACGTGAATGGAAAACTATTACATGTTTTCCGCTCGCACTATGACACATTTCTGAGTGAAATACAGAATCAGGAGTATTAAGGAGGCAAACAAACCTTACTTTAACTTTTCCTATTTGTTTTTCAAAAACAAAGCATTTCTGAAATATTCTTACTTGAGTTGAGCGTTTGTCGTGTCTTGGCACTCGTGCAGTAAGCCTCAATTACTTTGAGGATCTGTGCATCCTCCTCCAGGGCTGCAGTGCCTGAAGAGAAACAGGATATTGTCCAATAACAAATGAGAAATTGAACTGATATGAAATGATGATACTTTCATAAGAATTTCTTTTACAATAAACTTTCAGACATATCTAAAAATACATTATAACATGACAATATGATAATGATATGCAAATTAAGTTTCCATACACATTTATTTACTTTTAGCTACATTAGCATTTTCAGGTGAAGAACTCTTTTTATACTTCTGCAAATGAATGGCCTGAAAACTGAATGCATCAACATCATCAACCTACTTTTCCTCACAGCAAAATCCTCATCTGATGGCTTCCTTTCAGGTTTGCGTTTGTGCAGAAGCTTCTTCATACTCTTGGGGCTCTTACTGAGATCCTGCATAGAACACACATGAATGGCAATGCACTTCTAGCTTAAAAAAAAAAAGAATGCTTAAAACAAATAAAAAAATACTGCATCTACACAAAGCAAAGCTCTTTGGTTAGTATAAACAAGTGACTTAATTCTAGCTGTTAATCACAGCAGTAATATTCAATATACACATATAAACACAAGATGAATACACTACCGATACTCAAGAGCTGAAAGTAGTACTGTCACAAATATTGTCAAATATCTGAAAATTTAATTAAAGTATTTTTAAATATGTACCAACATTGTTCTGCTCAAAACAAACCTCAAAAATCATAAGACATCACTGCAAACTGATAATTAAAACATGCTCATTTGTATTAAAAAAAGCTATTGTATTGAAAAGCTAAGTGTCCCCATATTTTGACAGGTGGTGTGCATTAATAAGTCTGTTAAATGTCACTGAAACTGTTAATATCAGTGAAACAGCCATTTCAATGTGCAAACCTCTTTATAGGATAGAGCAGCTGAAGGTTTGAGTGGAGGTGCTGGTCTGAGACAGCTGAGGCTCCAGGGTTTCTGGGTTTTGGGGGGCTCAAGAGGACCCCACATCATGGTACTGTGTGGGGTGCCATGTGAAGAGGGATGTGGAAGCGTGTGATAGGCTCCACTTGTTCCTCGACTCTCTGAGTGTCGGGACGGTGTGACTGGGTGAGAGGGGAGCTGGTACAAGAATAAAACATGAGCAGCAAATATAAAATCAAATTTCATCCATACAGCAAACAAAGTCATCTAGCTCATAGAGTTATAGAGGAGTTATATGGATATTCAAACTCTCCATATTAACCAAATCCTTTATGAACAGTACTTAAATTGTGAGCCATCATCATGCACGTCAACTGGTAGTATTAAATGAACACACCAAAAACACAAAGGTAAATCAACGAAACGATGAAGTGTGGACCATCCCTTACGCACACAATAAACAAATGTGAAACCTTCCATGTTCTCAGGATCATGTCAATTTGAAATCTTTTCTCACTGGGATAACTGAATGTGATTTGTTAAAAAATAAAGATCTTCTAATCCGAAAAATGGTTAAAATGAACAGCACTACTAGCTCAGAGGTTTCAACAACAGTAGTATCGAAACCCCACTTCCATTCACATTTTTATTCTAGACTAACTCCTACCTGGAGGAACTAGAGGGGGTAAAAAGAAAATGCAATGTTGCTGAGAACGTCCTTGAAAACTGGGTTTGAAACCACTACACTGGTCACACAGAGAATACAGACTGACCGTATGGCATGGCACAGACTGTGGTTTTGAACTGGAAGTGCTGGTTGATGTACGTTTAGTCTGGCGGTGAAGATGCTCCACCCACTCCTGAAGATCCTCCTGGTTATTACAGATCACCTGGATCCTGTCAATCATACTCCCTATAAAGGCATACACGTGAAATATGTAGTTCAAGACAAAACAATGCTGCAACAATCAAGTGCATAACTTTTTTCTGTTAATCTAACTGTACTGGTACAGTTATTCACCCACCCCATATTTCAAAAGCATTTCTTGTATCTTCACTCTTGCTAACGTTCATCCCTGTGAGCGGAAGCTTCCCCTAAAGACCAAAAGAAATTATATTGTGAGTTTCTGCAGTCAGACAAGAAACACCAGTGTCATTATATACATGTTAGGGGGCCAGCTAGGAAGCATTATGTCTTAGAGTTGCTAGCTAGTCTACTGCACTGTTAAATCTTTAGTAAAGAGAAAAACATCAAATTATAACAGATGTGAATTTGAACTTTTATCATCAGAGTCAGCTACGCTCACTACCTAGGTAAACAGCCTATAAGAACTAGCACAGCTCAGTTCCCACAATTTGGAGAAAGTTAAGCAATGCTGTGTTTACATGTTAACATTGAAAAAACATTATTGTGTTCCTTAATGCAGTATTGGTGACTGATGGCATACTGCATTAGCTGCGCAAATGCCGTCATCGTAATTATGTTTTGAATGATCTAGGACAGCTTTGGCAGTATCCAGTATTTTACAGTTAAAATGATGAGGATGAAAAACTCTGCTCCTTTAGGCCCATCTTCGAAGTCCTCAGTTTATTGGGGAAACAAACCCACTGACGCCCCCCCCCCCACGGATCAACAGACCCACAATAAAGCACCTGGTAGATGAAGCAGCTCATTCGAGGGCTGGCAGAGAGCACGAGTAGCACGTGAGGGAAGAGCAACAGGTAACGCTCGTTCTTCTCCTGAACGGAGAATAAAAACAAATATTAGTCAATATCAGTTTTCTGAAAACATACAGACATAACTGACCTATATTTTAAAAGAACAGCTTTTACATTTCAATGCGATAACTTAAGATACACTGATCACACACTACACGTCCTAAGGTTTCTAGATACCTCCTCATTCAGCATTTTTTTCTGAAATAAAGGGTATTCAGAGGAAGTTTATCCCCTGCAAAAACAGCCTCTACTCTTCTGAGACGGCTTTACACTAGATGTTGAAACTGACTGCATTCAGCCACAAGATCATTAGTGAGGTCAGGTATTGATGTTGGATAATCAGGTCTGGATCACAACCGCTACTTCATCTCATCCCAAAGGTACTGGTTGGCGCTCCATCACTCTAGAGAATGCAGTTCCACTTCTGCCTGATGCAGGATATCTTTATACCCCTCTAGGTGATGCTTGCATTAGGCATAGGGAATTAGACTCAAGTGCGATTGCTCCAGAGTATCCCATTCTATTGACAATGTTTTTCTATGGAGATTACACAAGCTGTGTGTGCATGCAACAGAACACCTGTGTCAGCAATAGGTAGAGCTTACAATAGCTGAATTAACTAATTAGCAGGGATCTGTTCACTTTCCGACATACAGTGCACTAGTTATTTAAAGAAACATCTCTTATTTTGAGCTCACCTCGCTGCTGTGGTTCTGCATGAAGACCTGAGACATGTAGATGACGGAGCCCAGAGTCTTAATGCCCTCTCCCTCCCAGCCACGCACCGGCTCCGTCAGAATCTGCAGCTCCAGCTCTTTCTTTTTCCTCAACTCCTGACAGTGAGTCTGATGCCATAAAATACACAGACACAAAGATTACACACACACACGCACACACACACACACACCAACCATTCAATAGTTTGGAATCAATTGTCATTAATTTATTTTATACAAAATAAGCATGTATACACTGTAGACTGAAATATTTTTAGCTTTTTACGACAATATTTTGTGAGAAACAAGAAGCCTTCTAGAAATTAATTCTATTACAACTTCATTGACAACGAGAGTTCAATATCTGGTGATGCAACAGCCACCAATAATTTTTTTTTTTTTTTTTATTTCAAAAAATTATGACGCCTGACCACTTGACAACCAACTCATTTTATATATAAAAAACAAGGTAGTGTACACAATCCATAGGTTGCACTGTAAGCCCTCTCAGTCTGTGCTTTCCACCACATTCTCTGCCTCTCTCTCTGATTTGTATTCCACGTCCCACAATCCTCTTTACTCCAGTCTGGCAGAGGCTTTTGCCCAACAGTCATTGTGAAGCCGCACGGACAAGACAAAAGCCTCTGAACTCCCCTATTCCAACAATTCATCCTCCGACAATAAGGCGACTGCACAAAGAGAGAGAGAACGTGGCAAATGAACACAAAAACGAGGACAATGGTGGGATGTATGTGGACAGTCCTAATGAAATAGTGTGCCCTGTCCACTTTTTCTCCCTCTGCCTTGGTCTTTCTGTCTTTCCGACAGTCTATTCTCTGTAACAGAATGATAAGAGGTGTTCAGAAAGGGGAGGGGGGGAGTTGAGCTGAACTGTGACAGACAGTCTGAGAACAATACAGAGAGTGAAGCGAGGGATTTTATGTACTTCTGCCAAGGGGAGGATTTTGCAGGCACAGAAGCAAAACATAGTCCAAAAGGGCTTAATACACTGTACAAAACAGACTACAGGGGTGGGAGGTGTACCCGTATAAAAGTGAACCCTTATGTTATTGTCCTGTGATGTCCCATGGATTTTTACCACATCACAGATACAGTGATAAACTCAAATACAGCAACAATAAACAACCTGGTCCCCAGATCAAATTAAACAAACTAGAACACAAACTGAACAATCCAAAGAGTCCAAAAGGGCTTAATTGGGAAAACCACTACTTTTTTAAAATTTTCTGCATAATTCAGAGTGGCATGTTTAATTCTAGAGAAATGTACTTTTTGGGGGGCACCATCTTACCTCACAAATTACATATATATATATATATATATATAAAAAAAAAAAACAACAGTGTTGCATGGTAACATGACAAAAACTTGAAAGATGCTTTAGTTAACACAGTTTGATCAGTGATTCTGTGAAAACAAGAAGTTCGTCTTTTAATAAATTGTGCTTGATAGAGCAAGAGAAGTGAACTAACAAGGAAAAAAGGTCAATTTTGATTTCAGGTTGCCTTTCATACTTCCGAATCTCAAACTGTAAAAGAGAAGCATACAAAGCAGGGAACTTACAGAGAGGTTTTTGAACGCAGTCAGGCTTTTCTGAATGTCTGCACGGTCTGGGTGAAACTCCTGAGGAGAGGACAGAGAAGAATAAAGAAGACAACTCACATAAGCAAAAGAAATATTACAAAAAAATACAGGCTGTTAAGTCCTTTTGAAAGAGATAATAAACCACTAACATCCATGAATGATGTGTATTTGAAGATTTTGAAATCATTTTCAAATTTCAATTTCACTCTGATGTCACATTTGAAAAGTCAGACTTCCACTTACAGCATCTTGATTACAAGCAATATAGTCTTGTGGGTTAGAGCCGGGGTTCTTAAAATAGTCCTTATTTGTTTCAGGCTTAAACACACAGCAGTACCTCCATGTGCCTCTCCAGTTCTTTGAGCAGCGTGGGGTATTTGTCCAGTCTCATGAAGGGTTTACTCAAGCTGGTGGTGAGGGTGAGAATACCAGGATTACTTGCACCTTTACTCTCCATGAATTCACCCAGCTCATCACTGTAAACAGACATTAAGTGTAAAAACATCATTACTGCTGACTCTTCACTGAAGCTTCTGACAGCAGCTTTTAGGCATGCACACATATTACAAAGGATTACATTGGGATGAAGCACACCAGTGCTTTAGTTCAAGTGAATGGCAGGAAGAGCTGAAAACCGGTAGCCTACAGTACTGTGCAAAAATCAGAGACCACCCGTCATTATTTAATTTCCACTGAAAACAGTCAGTCATTCAGTACAATCATTTTTGTATGATTTTGAAGAGATTTATGAGGAGATTGGATAGAAGATAATTTTTTTTTTCAAAACTAAAAGTTAATAATAAATGAATAAACGGTGAATAAACAAATAAAGGACAGTTTCTTACTTTTTACAGTACTGTAAAAGTACTTACTCGAAAACAATATTTGTGAAATGTACTAAACTATTTGAAGCAAAGATAATCCCTAGACAGCTTTATTCTTGCAACTGACCCATCCCACTTAATATTACTCTAAAGATCATTCTTGCTTTTAAGCACTATATTTGTGATCCAGCACATCCTCCTATCCATAATCAGCTGATTTTTAACAATCAAAAGTTTGTTAACAATAATTTCTACTGTTTCAACTACTTGCTACATAGATTAGTTCATTATACATCAACCTTTAACTACCTAAGGAAACTTTACCTCCAGCTGTAACACTACATCTGAAGCCATCGCAAAGCATTCTATTACAAAGGCAGCTAGTGCTTAGTTTGCAGAGCTAGCCATTAAATTGTTTTCATTGAAGCAGGCGAATCAAACCTATCATAGGGCTATATCACTAGAATAGACATGATAGCTTGCTTGTGTCAAATGACTGTTGTTAAAGACAGTAGCTAGTTATAGCTAAAGACATAGACTTCCTGATCATGTAACTAATAAACTTAATTTTATTTGCACATTCTTGGCATGCTATCCACGGCCATCCACTTAATCCCAATTTAACTCCTGCATATAATGAAAAGCTCAAATATGTAAAATGAATACTGCAAAACACATCATGAACTATGTATACATTTCTGTAAGTATATCCATATAGGTATATACCTGTGTTGTGTAAGTACACTGACAGCGTGTGGATGGTTGGAGCAGTAAGTTACATAAAGGCTCTTCATCTGAGGCATCAGGGAAAGGAAGAACCCTCCTATCCTCTGCTGGCTCTCTGGAAATCTAATCACACAAACACACAAAAGGCATGAATAAAGCATACTTAAGATCTCTAGTATCTGTATCATCCCAGTATCTTTTCATGTGTCAAAAATACATGCGGCAAATAAATAAATAAATAAATAAATAAAGAAAGGTTTTGGTGAAGTACAGAGAAACACCACTAGATGGTGACATAACATCACCGATAGAAGCACACGTGGCTTGCTTACCATAGAACAACTGATGTAGGACAGGTTCTCTCAAACAGAATAACCTTTAAGGGACCATATCGTTGCTCGTATCTCCATTTTTGTTTATTTCGTTTTTCAGTTTTTATCATAATTTGAAAATACAGCCCCTTTACATTGTGTGTAAATATCATGATGACTGGACCAAAAAAAAAACGTATCCTGTAAACGTACAATTTTGGAAATATGAGCTTTTGTTCCAAAAGCCAAGTTCCAAAAGCCAGTTTCAGCAACCGAGGATCAGAACGCCAAGGCCCACGCCTTCGGACACTGCCCGATCCACAACGCACCGAACCCCTACTACTGCCCCTCCCATTGGTGGTGGGTCGGGGATAGGCTCTTGCCTCAAGTGGAGGAGTTCAAGTATCTCGGGGTCTTGTTCACGAGTGATGGTACAAGGGAGCGGGAGATTGACAGGCGGATTGGTGCTGGGTCAGCAGTGATGCGGGCTCTTTACCGGTCTGTTGTGGTAAAGAAAGAGCTGAGCCATAAGGCAAGGCTCTCGATTTACCGGTCGATCTACGTTCCCACCCTCACCTATGGTCATGAGCTTTGGGTAATGACCGAAAGAATAAGATCGCGAATACAAGCGGCCGAAATGAGTTTCCTCCGCAGGGTGTCTGGACTCTCCCTTAGAGATAGGGTGAGAAGTTCAGTCATCCGGGAGGGACTCGGAGTAGAGCCGCTGCTTCTTCACGTCGAGAGGAGCCAGCTGAGGTGGTTCGGGCATCTGGTTAGGATGCCTCCTGGACGCCTCCCTCGGGAGGTGTCACAGGCAAGTCCACCTGGGAGGAGACCCCGGGGAAGACCCAGGACACGCTGGCGCGACTATATCGCCCAGCTGGCCTGGGAGCGCCTCGGAATCCCCCTTGGAGAGCTGGTGGAAGTGGCTGGGGAAAGGGAGGTCTGGGCTTCATTGCTTAGGATGCTGCCCCCGCGACCCGAACCCCGGAGAAGCGGAAGATAATGGATGGATGGATGGATGGAGCTTTTGTTCCAACAGCAGCGATATCCTGCAGCTTTCCCTTGCGGTTCACTTATGATTTCTGTTTATGTGACATCAACCAAAATTCATTTTTACGTGACCGTTTTCCCACCTCTCTGTATCTCACAGAGTTAAACAATGATGTTTTGTTACTGTGCATTCAAGACTGAAGTAAGTAAACGAGTACTGTGATTGTGATTGGCTGAAATATCTTGTGCTTTTATTTAGGTTATTTTAGGTTGAAAATACATCAGTTTTGTGACATTTCAGAAACAATGAAACTGCAGCTTAGTTTTTTGTTTTTTTTTTATTCACTGACTGTATTCACCAAGAACTGAACAGTATGTTTTGTAATGTGAGCAATGTTTACATCTCACATCAAAGTCTTTTATTTAAAAAAGGGAGGAAAGTTACATTTTTCAAGATATGGGTCTGTATACAAAAAAAAAAATGGCAAAACTGGTCTCAGATCAGTTTAGTAAGTCAAGGAAAGAAAAGTAAAGCCTTACTTGGTGCATTCTTCCAGTGACTGAACCAGCGTCTGCTGGAAAGAGCAGATCTCCTCTAGATTGCCCAGAATATAAGCAATATCGGCCACAGTCAGACTGAGAGGGAGACACAGAGAAGTAGACAGAGAAAAAGACAGAGGTAGTAAGAGAAACATAGCAGCTCATCTATTAAATGAATTGTAACATGGATTTAGTGTAGCTGCTTATTTGATAACATATATTGGCAGTACCTGCCTGTGGGCTGCAGTAGTCTGAGGTATGTTGAGAGCAGAACCTGTAATTCTTTACAGTATTCTGTCTCTGTTTGCATGATGTTCTGGATCACCTATAGAAAACACACAAGAACAAGAGGATATCTTTAAAAACACACTCAACACATATCTAGAAGTATCCAGACACTCCTATTTAATGATCTCAGCTACTTTAGGTATACCAATTGCTGACACAGGTGCTCAACTGCGCACTCACAGCTTGTATAATCTCCATAAAAATGAATTGACCAAACACTGGACTGTGGAACAGCCTTCTCTACTGTCATGGAGCTCCATCTAATACCTCTGTGATGAGTTAGAGTTGTGTTTGTGATCCAGAAATCATCCAACATCAGTAACTGACCTCACTAATGCTCTTGTGGCTGGATGCAATCAAACTCCACAGCAATATTGATTCATGGTGTAAAGTCCAAAACAAACCTTTGGACATAATAATAACAACATCATCATCATCATCATATACTGGTGGCAACTCTGGTTTATTTTGGCCTGAAGACAAATTTAGCAATCAGACTAATTAATTACTGGTGGTCTAACTTTAGCATAACCACGCATACATAGATTTCTTTAAATCTGTGAATGCATTAAGCATAAATTAGCTAGCAATAACTACCCCACAAAAACTGCACATACAGCACATGTAAGGGAAACAGTCACCAAAAACAAAGCCTGACTAAGCTTAGTCTCTTTGATTGACAGATCACTTAGAGGCACAGTCCATAGAGGCTATTACCTCTGAAGCAATTACTACACAGAATGAAGGAAGCTATGCTCTTTTCTTTAGCCAAGAGCGAAAGAGGGAGGCAGAGATGACAGAATGAGGTCAATCATACTGGAAAAAGTCTAAAATTCTGTCTCCTCTAACTATACAGACCCACATTAGTAGCAAAGCAGACTGGAGAGAGACTTCCAGGCTAATAATGTCTCGCTTTTTAGTCGTTACATCCTTAAAACCAATAGCAGAGATGTGAGAGTCAGGAATTTCCTTTTAAGATGAATTATGCAACAACAGAACACAGCTCTGCTACTCCTGTGCCCACAGTTGTGAAAGGTTTGTGAATCCTTTGGAATGACTTTGGAATTAATCATGAATGACTCCTAAAATAGGATGTGATAATCTAGCTGACAGTATTTAAGGTAATAGTCTTTAACAAACACACTGCCACATGTTCCCAATGATTTACATAATCAAAATCATATTGGTGTTACATAAACTGTCTTTATTCATAGTTATGATTTTAAAACCAGATTCCTGTTTCAGCCATTCACATTCACAGCTGTATTTATTTAAGAAATTAAACAATCAAGCACTAAAACAGCAATAAAAGAGGAAACAATGTCCATTGTTTCAATAAATGGATGAAATACAATAATACATCATGTAAATAAATACCTTTGTCCTGCTATACAAATTTAAGTAAATATAATGTCTTGGAGCTAAAGGTTACACAATAACCTGTTCATCACTGGTTTCCATCACTAAGCATCACTTTGACCTCTCACGATTTCTCAGTCATGATTATGAACACCCACACACTCCACAAACAACGACAATGATTATTATCGAAATCAGGCCCATCTCCGTAACATATTCATCCTATTCAGGTAGCTGTGTGGAAAAGTACACAAGTAAAAGGGTTAAACCAGGACTAGGAGGGTGGGGGTGGGATGTATTTCCACAAAAGGACACTTTCTTCCAGTAATTTTGAGACAGTTTCTAATATTGAAGTGGATGTGGACAACAAATACAGCGCTAGCATATGAGCTAAAGCTTAATCTCTAAGAAAGAACATACTAATGATTCAGTTCAGATTATAGTGAATTTTCATCTTTAATTTGGTCACAAAACTGCAATTAATCGCATTAAAAAAACAGAACTGCAAACACTTTAACATCCCAGGCCATTTTGTCTGTGGCCACTTAGCCTGATGCATTTTGTCCAAGGCCATTTCACCTGATGTCCAACTATACGAGAGCTGAGACAAGTCTGTTTTCCCCAAGACCTGAGCTGTTTCTCCCCTTCAGGAACAGGCAAAGTCTGCCTCACTGCATGGCAAAAAAGTTCAACAAACTTCCACTTTATGCAAATTAGTGTGGCCACTGTGTCAGATTCAGCCAATCAGGCGATATTAGAATGGTATTGGTCACGAATGGCAAACATAACTTTCTGAAAGAGGAGAACTATTGACAGTGGAGATCAGGAGAGATGATGTTTTTTTGAATGTAGTTTATATGGTTTGAGCAGGAAAGCAATGTATAATTTGTACAGAGCTCTGAGGATACTTGCTAAAGTAGCTAGCTTGCTAGTGAGATTAAGAGGCCTATTTTCCATGGACGACTGACACATGGTTTGTTACCATGGTAACATGGTTATCCTCACTGGGCAGAGTCCTAAATGAAATTAAACCTTTTCAATATTGATAATGCACGTTTGATGTACTTTCAATAAAGTGATTATGCTGCTCTAATACAGAGAACAAAAAAGGCTTAGGTAAATTTGAGAACGTACATCAAAATCACTAATATTACATACTATTGATAGGATTTTTTTTTGGACCATTTTCAGCCAAACACTCAAACAGGATCATGGTCAGGTCAGAGCTGTCAGGGTTGGACCGTCACTATACACTCTAAGAAATAAAACCAGACTCACACCCACACACAAGCCAGACAGCTAAAGACCTCAGGCACAGCTGTCCTAACGGTCAGTGAGATGGAAACAATGACCTACATTACCGCACCACACTCAGACAAACAGAGAACAATTGAAAACCTCATTACACACACACACAAGACGTGAGGATACACACAACATCCACATCTGATAAACAAGTGCACAATAATAGCCCAGAGACCACCTACAGCCAGTATAAAACAATACTTAACCTCAGCCCTTCACTCTGGAGTGAGTGACTGGAGTCAACAGAGTTCACTAGGGCAGTGGGCCATGAACCAGAAACTTAAACTGACCTCTCCCCCCACCCCACACACATGCAGAGCTACATAATTAAGCATGCAGGGGAGACGATAAACAAAATTAGTGCAACAAAATGCAGAAAATGCCATGCAAGCACAGTTAGCCACAGCCAGACTGCACATTTTAGATACACACAAAATCAACTTGGCTGTCTGATCCAGAGCTATAAATCAAGCTTTACTCCAGATTCAGTTAAGTGATACTTTTTTAATCCTACAAACGGGGAAATTCCACCTCCACATTTAACCCATCCGTAAAGGGATGGGTCATTTTAGGGGCAGTCGTGGGCTGGAGTTAAAACTGGAGTTAAAACCTAAACTGCCTCTATTATATTGTAGGCATGTAGCTTAGTGTAAAACAATGAATATCAGAAAGAAAAGAGCATTACTTATGTATGTATGGATTTGGAAAAAATAATCAAGTGTTACATGCATTGCAATTCTCCCAAAAGATTTTGAATCAGTCAATTCACAAAATGTCCAAATTGGAATTTTACACACTGTAGAATTAACCCACACTCAGAGACTTTATAAAACTAGATACTTTGATGCGGAGCAGCTGGGTGATTTGGCCAAAGGTTTTTGATTTTCAGAAAATACATATTTTTTGCTTAGGTTATAGAAATGAAAAATGATTAAAGAATCATTTTATAATTACTTGGCACCCTGAATCGAAATCTAACTGAATTGTGAGGTGCATTAATATTCAACGCTAGCCAGAAGTCAAAACGGACCAATAAGCATAAGATATGTGACGTACTGTTCTTGGAACACTTACCCAATTTCCATTACATCTACAATGACACAATGTCTATATGAACTCAGGTCTACAGACTAATGGATTTGATGCTTGTTTTCCATTTAGATGTGCTTCCAGCAGTTGAGAGCAGTGACCTATATTGTTGTACCTTGTCACAACATTTAGGGGATCATAGTTGAGTGAACAGACTGTCCCGAAAGTCGTTCCGAGGAGGAATGTTTACTTATATATATATATATATATATATATATATATATATATATATATATATATATATATATATATATATATATATATATATATATACACACACACACACACACACACACACACCAAACATATAAAATCTTTTTAGTATCATACATGGTATTTGTTTAGTATATGGGCTTAAATGAAGGCCCGTAGTGTGCGTTTGTTTTACGTGAGAGAAAGGCAAATGTGCACTGCCTCAATAGTCTCAGGACATCCAGCATTTCTAAATGTTTTAATACAATGGTACATGTATCTTTTTGTAAAATGATTTTATTAATTAAAAGGGTGTTAAGGTCTTGCCATGTGCTAACATAATACATCATTAATACCAGTAATTTTCACTTAAATGCTAAAAGTCCATGTTTAAGGTTTGACTGACTTAGGCATCTAATAAAACAGTTTAAAGCATCTGGGCAATAAATGTGTTTTTGCTGATAAGAAACACTACATAACATTACAATGTACGCACACACAAACACTGATGCAGCAGAGAGAGCTTTTTCAAAAAAGCATGTGATGAATCATGAGTGATGGTCAATGTTGGGTAGGAGAGATTTAGAAAAGAACTAGCACACTGCCATATACAATATCACCACTTATTTTATTAGTATTATTTGTAAATATTCTAATATAAAAGCTTTTCTGAACAATTTAACACTTACTATCCAAATAAATGGCTTTTGAAAGGTAATTTTCTCAGGTGTCTAAAACATCCACATGGTCCTGAAATAAGTGGAGAAATTCTATGGAAAATGTGGATTTGAGCTTTAGGTTCACATGCAGCTACTGTTGCTTTCACCGATCACTGATAATTTCAAATGGAAACTGCATTCACTCCATCATCATGCCTAGTTCATTATATAAAGAAACTTATTGCTTCAAAAAGGAGAAAATATGTTTTTATTGAACAAATAAACCAATGTTATTGATCACAGTTACCTGCACAAAATATTGTGATTATCATGGTAAATTTATTCATTGGACAGCCTAAGCTATATTAAGCTGTAACCAAGCAAGCAATTTTACTAATCATAACTGTATATGCCTGCCACATACAATGTCCCCAAACTTTTGGGTGTTCAGTCCTTGTCTGTGTTCCTTACACACCCTCCTCTAAAGTCCTCAGCAGGATCTGTCTAATTTACCCATCACTGCCCATTGTGACCTAATTTGCTGCATGCTCATCTCACCATAACACCACATTCAAATTTGCAATTGCTCTTACCAAGTTATAGTAGGTCTTGCTAACAGCGCTAGTCTCAAACCCTTTGGGCGGACTCTTAAGCGTCCCAGACTTGGGGGAGATGGGCTTGTCTGTGAATAAAAGAGAAGGAGAAGAGGAAAAAAAATAGGTCACATACTCCAGCCAGCATCTGGACTCATTTTGTTTCTATTAGATTGAAAATTATACATAAGCTTGTCCTGAAGGCCAAGCTGAAGAAGAAAGAACATTAGACTGCAGGAGTGGCTCGGATCACAGGGTTCTATCACTCAGCATGTATCTAGTTCAGCTCAGTCAAGAAAAGGTACAAGGAAAACATAAGACTACGTGCTTGTTTAAGGCACTGTGGGGGTGCATTATGAAACACTTCTCATGTGGAAGGAGAATTTCCTTTAGAATGTGGATATAGAGGATAAAAGAGAACACACTGAGAAAACACACTGACATTTTCATAAAAGAACAGCTGCAGTGATTCTTATAAGGGCTGTACCAACACCAGAATTGTGACACCAATACTAACGTACTAACTGACGAATGTATTAAATACAAAATGTTACGAGTATTAAATATATTAAAACAAGCAGTTTAGTAAATAACTACATTATTTAAACAAGGGCTCATTTAACATGTTCTGAAGGAAGATTAACAGTGAGGCAGATGTAAAATATGCACCTCTCACAACACAAGAGTCAAAACTATGCCAGTCCAATTTAGTATGTGCAGTATTATCCAGTAAGCAGAACACATCGGTAGGTATAGACAGAATACAATGCCAATACTGTTAGGCTATTTGAAGCTGCATTATGTAAGTTATGGGCATTTGGAGACCCCTCTGGTGGAAATGTGTAATTGCATGCAACGTGTAAAAGAACACAAAGAACAAGAAGTTCCCTTTCCTGAGTGAAGGAATCTGATGACCATGAGCACACTGAAGGAGTATTCAAAGATAACTCGCTCAAAACTTGGCGAAAGGATGTGTCTCTTTTTTAATGTTGAATTTACTCTTTAATCTTCACCTTGCATCAGCAGAAGTTTGCAGATAACTATAAACTGTCAACTTTTATCAGCATCAACTTCATATTTATTCATACTTCATTATTTAGAGGTCAACATTTTAGAAGTCAATAAACTATTCTTGTTACACCAGATCATCTTTTTGAGTCTGTGTGTGTGACGTTCAAGACATATGATGGTATATGATGGAACTCCAGGCAAAATCAGACTTTTGTGTGTGACTTTTATATTATTATTTCAGGCTTTCCAGGGCAGCCACACAGCCCTGTTCACTCAGCCACAGACATGTTTTAGTGCGATTTTTAAAGCTACTTTCAGTTTTAACAAAAAGGCTTACATAGCTCTGCTTTAAATTTAGAAATGTATTAGTTATTTACCATGCTGTAGCACTGCATAAGTTATATCAATAAGGGAGTGGAGAGCACAACTTAATGTGGGGTACGAGGTCACGAATTTTTCATATAGGTCAACAGGTCCAAGAAGAAACGCTTTTTGGTCATCTTCTTGTATTCCCATAGCAATGCCACACACAAATTGCCACAGTAATCAGACAGATTGAGATTCATATTAAAGGCTGTTTTTGAACTATGAAAGTATTTTTTTTTCTTTATCAAAAGTGTTCTTGATTATTTCACACCTATATATTTAAACATCCTTCAGCATAGCACAGCACTGTTTTGAAACATATAAACAACTCCCAGTAAGACAGCCAGGCTAAAGTGCAGCCTCCATATGGCAGGGTTAGTTTTTGAAACCCGCATTTCTTCTTTTTTTTTTTTTTAAAGCTCTCAGCTATGCTATCCTTATGCAAACTACATATATCTCTGTAGTTTTAAATCTCCATAAGTCTCTCTGTATGTATTAGAAAGGGATCCTTTCTAATGACATAATAGCTTGTGCACCCTGGCCCGATCAGGAAGGAAACCCCATCCACAAACAAAGGCAGGAAGTGCCACAGCTAGCAAGCACTATTTCCCTTCCACTAAATATGGCACGGCCCTGCCTGATGCTCTGCTGTCTTTGTTCAGCCAGATATGCGGAACTGGATCCCCCTACATGTACGCAATGGGAATGGAAACATGGGAAACACAAATGCTTCCAGAAGAGACTGTATATGTGAGCTCTTGTTTTTCAGCAATGCACGACTGTAGAAACATCCAGACATTTCAGAAATTCAGAATTCACTCAGCCTTACTGGCAATGTTGATGGGTATGTTAGGATGAGTTTCTAAATGCAGTCACAATCTATATCAGTTAGTGGTGCACTTTTTTTCTTTTCTTTTGAGGCCCACTTATAAAGCTTGTGCGTTCATGACACACAACACATCATAATTCATGTTGACATGGCTATTCTCTAAGCTCTCTTTGCCCTTATAATTAAACAGGCTGTTTTTTGCTACTGTGCCTTGAAGACCGATGTAAGTAAATAAGCTCTGTTCTGATTGGCTCACCTTTGTTTATTATTCAAACCTTCCCATCTCTGCTACAAATAAGCAAATTTTGTTTTGAGCAACTTCTGATTGGAAACAAATCAGCTGAAGGTGGCAAGAGTGCAACAGATAGGTTCATTTTAACAGAGGGGCTAGTCATAACATTCCATAGGATTAAAAACAATGTATTCAAATAAACAGGCTGTAAACATACACACGTTTTTGTACAGTAGAAGATACAATAGAACACAGAAATCTTTTGTTCATTCTCTTTAAAGAAATATTCACCTTCCCAAAAAATAATGCTGGTAATAACTAATGAATGTTAGCAAAAGGCCATTAGCACTGTTCAAATGAATCATGCCGTCTCCCTCTAGCTTTCAATCACTCTTAGATAAGGTGTTCCTTTGCTATAAGTGTTTTTCTATTGGTTTAAGACAGCACAGAGCCTCTATAAGCTCCACACTGACCGTGCTTCCCTTAACACATAAGCTTTAATCTATTTAAGCAATAATCAGCCTTTTAATGGCCTATACTTCGCTCAAAGGGAGATTTACAATGCTTGTTTCATAAAAGCCACATCAGAAGGGGGGTCTTTTCAAACCCTGCAAAATTCTACTGGTGTAAAATAAAAGATCCTCTTAACATCTTTTAGCCTTTAATGGGTCAGTCAGTAATTGAGATGACTGGCAATTCAAACTTCAGTACAATGAACAGCAAACATTTTGAAATAAAATAGTGACAGTATGTCTACAACAATATACCATAATATATATGGTAAATTAACCATATATTGTTAAATTATTCAACAAGCAATCTTGAGGATGATTATTGCTGATTGGTCTGTGATTATAATCATATCTCCGCTGAATGAAGCATCATCTCTGAGAAATGCAGTGATTATATGGGAGAAAGAAAAAAGTTCCTTACTTCTATATTTGTTACTGTAAGCAGCAATTCTGAGCAATTATGCACCTTTTCGAAATGTAAGGTGCAATTAAGTTACAGTCAACTCCATAATTTGCCACCACTCAAGAAACTAGGCAAATCAATCACATAAAACACCACACATAATGATTCAAAATGTTCCTCAAAAATGTTTGGAGGTATTGTTTCCCATTTATCTAATTTAAATAATTCCTAAAGTAGTGTTGTTTTATTTTGTATATTCTTTCAAAACCATAAGGGCCAAAATTCCTGGCAGTACATTTGGGGGCGGGGTCTCTCTTTTTATTGCTACTAGTCTTCAGGAACTCCACTGTTGTCTATGACCATTTCCTGTTTATCAAGTGTATAAACATGAGGGTACACATATAAAATCTGTCATCGCTCAACATGGGTAAAAGCAAAGAACTGTCAACTCAAAAGGTTGTGGACGTGCACAGATTAGGGAATTGTTATGAAAAAAATGTAATCATTTAAACTTAACCTTAAGCACACTCAAGGTGATAATACAAAAGTTTGAAAACAGCTGGATCACTCAAAAATTTGCCAGGAAGAGGACACATGAGCATACTGACACGTGTACCGAGGAGGATGGTGAGAACGGCAGAAAGGAACCCAAAGATTACAGTTTTAGAACTGCACAGCGAAGTTCAATTTTGGGGTTTTTAAAATTTCAGAACGCACTGCGAGATGCCACCTCCATGACGACATGCTTTCTCAAACTGTTATTAAACAAAAGCAGCCTTTCCTAATAGCAGGCTGTAAAACAGCACCTGAACAGTGAAAAATGTCACTGGAACTAGAGAACTGTACTTCTGAAAATTCCTGCAGGTCCTGTGAGGACTAATTTTCAGTGTAGTGCATGGGAACGGGTGGGAAATCAGCCCACTCCAGGTGGGAGTGGGTAGAAGCACACACAAAGAGAAATTCTGTGAAATAATGAAATATTATATATAAAAAGGATAAAACGGTAAAACAAGTTTCCGTTGTGGACGGGAAAAGGACAAATGTTTCCGATTTTCTGCAGGAGCAGGATGAAATCTTGAGGGAGGAGGTGGGCGTGGGACTGAAAAACAGTCCTGAACACACCTCTAACTCTATTGTTATGTGGTCATATGACACAAAAGAATTTGGTTTGGCATTTAAAAAAAAAAAAAAAAAAAACGAGATTGCAAATGACGAAAAGAACCCATTGTGAAATATGTTGGCCCAAAATGTGCCTGCCTTTGCGAGAAGGTTAAAACTTGGCCATAGGTGGACCTTTCAGCAAGATAATGACCCCAAACACACAACAAAATCCACACAGACTGGTTAAGCGAATACAAAATCAAAGTATTGCGACGATCATCCCAGTCTCCAGATTTGAACACAACTGAAAATCTGAAATTCATGAGCAAAGACCCAAGAATATCAAAGAACTGGAATTGTTCTTTATGGAAATTTTTTGTTTTGTTTTGTTTCCAAAATGCAGTGTAAAAATCACTTACTGGGTGGATTATTTAATAAATTGATTTTATCTCATTTTCATGCAGGGTGTCAATAATTCTGTAGTTGTCTGCAGGGTTTAATAATCATTAGCTAGTTTTACATAGTGCAAGTAGGGAGTAGGTTTGGATCCAGTCAGAATTTCTCAACAGCCAGCTGGACTTTCAAAGGCATCATACAGAGGTTTTTCTCAGGCCAAAACACTCACCACTTCCTTTGACCTCCCTGACATAGTTGCTAGGGAACCAGCCAGTCTTGCCATTGAGCGATCCTTCCCACCAGCCGCCGTCTTCCTGCCGTGTCACCTGGATGATGTCGCCCTTGTTGAAGCATAACTCGTCCTCATTGGTCTGCTGGAAATTAAACCGTGCCTTCACCAACAACTGAGCTGAACTGTTTTCAGACATGTCCTGAGAGATGAAGACAGAGAAAGAGGGGATAAATTAACTGCATTACTAATAAGGTTCAAGCAATAAAGTAAACTCTGTAAGAACATAAGAACATTAATTCTTTTTTTTTTTTTTTTAGAAATTAATATTCTTCTAAAAATGTTAGAGGTTTCTGGTCATCATTACATAAAACTTCATTTTACTTTATTTATAGGTAATATTTTAATATTGGTACTTTATCTTACATCACTTGGTAGTCTTACATCAATATCTATAAATATGCAGATTTGAATCTAGTGTTCGGAGCAGTCTGTTGTATTTTTCTTTCTCACAGTCAAACCCACTCAAACAGCTAAGCCAACTATTAGCTAAAGGGTAAACTTTTAACCTTTTAAAAACTTCTAAAAGGTAAACCAAGGAAAACTTTTCTCACTTTTATAAAATTAAAAAGCTTGACGTAATATGTAAACATTGCTAAAATTTCAAAACATGCTATTCACCCCACAGTCTGTACAGCCTATATACAGAAACTAAGCTTCATTCAGTCTACACTTCCACCAATTCCAAGGGACGAAAAGAGGCTGAAAAATGTTTGATACAAACACACACAAATCTTGTAAGTAGACATCAGGGAGAAAAATGTAGGAATGGGCCCTTTAAAGATTATGACTAATTTTAAAAATAACAACTAAACAGAAATTAGTTTGCCCAACCAGTATTTAAGATTTTGCACAACAAGCTTAAAAATGGTAACACGTCTTTAAACCAGTACTAAAAAGTGTCCCTAAACTGCAGTACTAGTTTGGTTACATGCATACATACATACACAGTTAGTACTAGTTTACATAGTAGTGACTTCACCACTCCTTTTTTTTTTTTTTTAAATTGTTATTAATTTCAGTACTCACTAGACTGCGGTAATGATTGTGTAGGGTTTTGGAAGATCTTCTGTGAGAGAGCTGAGTGTTGAATGAGTCAAAAGATTTGATCCGCAGAGAGGAGGACTGTCGCACACATACAGAGTCGCTTCCTACACCGATATCTACACATACAGAGACAAGAGCAACACATTCTCAGTAAAACTAAATACAGCTGCTGTTTTTATACTGGACACTAAAATGAATTAGAATGGTTTCCACAGTTCTCTGTAACACAATCCATATGCCTAAAAGTGAAAAATATGAATGTAAAAATAAAAAAGTGGGCAAAACAAGTAAATCACTATATTGGGATGCTTATTTGTACCTCTATTTGGTTGTAGAGAGTGGATTCTGCAGTTTGCTAGGAGTGATTGAGCCACATATGAAAATTCCCTCTCAATCACTCCAGACATTAAAAGCCACACTTTATATATAAAACACAAGATCAGGCTGTAAATAAACTTGTAATGCACAGTTAATTTAATTTGAGATACAGCCTTATAATATTTTGTTAACCTTAATTATTATGAGCCAAAATTGTACAGAAACACAGACTCACATCCCTTACCCGCAGTTGCCTTGTTGAGCGCTACCAAGGAATTCAGCACCTTGGTGAAGTTTTGGCCCTGGAACAGGTCATCAGGCTCGAACGTCTGCACACAGATGAACAAAAGTAAAATAAGTTCAACCCAAAACAAACCGAACAGCTTATTTAAGCTCAGCCAAAAGTGAAAAGCTTCAAGAGAAAACCTCAAACACTACGTGGGAAAGGCCACACTCTTGCAGAAATGACCACTTCTCCATTTTCTGATCCTGATTTTAGCGTAAAGTATTTTTTGATATCTCGATTTTATTTTAAAATGAAGCAAGTCAAAACAGAAGTGTCTTATCAAACGATAACGTCAGCACCAGCCATTCACTCTTGTTAGCTAAAGCCTCTGAAGTTGCAGGTCACATGTCTCTGCATCTGCCAGCATCTGCAAGCATATAGAGCTGAAGACTCCACTTGAAGAGGAAAAGGAGCTTTGAGCCTGAAGCACAGCTCAGCACTCAGTTACTATACTATGCCCTTAAAGGCATTAGTAGCTAATGTAGCTAACAAGCAATGGAAGCTTATATATATCAAATAACTTTGTGCAAAATCACCCTTCACCTGCTTCAAACCACACTGAGTAGTTTAATCATTTCAGACAGGGGTCATTCCACACCAGCTCACGTAGAGCCTGTCTGGGCACATCATGAACACACAGCTGAGCTCTAATTCTTGCACACATTCATACAACTAAAGCTGTGATGAAATTAGTTTTTTGGTTAAATTTTTAAAGTGTGTCTCCTCAGGTCCCAAATCACACCTTAAATACTGATTGTAACTCCTCTAAACTTCCTAAAATTAGCTGAAATATTAACTAGGCACAAATACAACACAGCAAACAACTAGTTTCATGTTAAGAGATTTTCATAATAGGTTACTTTATGTACAATGTACTTTTTTCATATCAGATTGCGCCAAGTTTCATTTTTAAAATATAATCTTTTGGTTAAGCTTTCAAAACTATTTTTTTTTCTTAAATGTAGAAATGTTTTCCACATTTCTCGCACATCTATGAATTATTTTTTTCAGAATGTAAGACATTTGACCAAGAAGTAGAGCATAAAGAAATCGAATAATTGTAAACAGAAAAACCACAGGATTTTTCCAAAATAACCCTAATACTCCAGATAGTCTACACCATTTTACAGATAATATGTACATGTATTATGCACATAATCTCTTCCATGAAACCAGCTGATTTAAGATGAAATATTCACAAAGTTGTGTTTGTAAGGAGTGCCTAAATACGTGCCTTTTGTTCACATGGTAATGCTCATATGTTGATGCTTGCACCATTCGCACCACACACGTATGCACACTATGAGCATAGTGATGCACCTAATTTTGAGGCCAAGACCTTTAATAAAATAACCCCAAAAATGACATCCTCTAGAAGTCTAGCCATGTGCATGTGGGGGCAGGTATAACATAACATCATTTTGAGGACTGATAGATGATTTTTGGCTAGCTGCTTTGTATGTGAGCCGCTGTGAGAGTGAAAGAGACAAATGCAGTGTCGTATCTGGTGTAGCTTTATAAAAAATGAATGGAGACTGCCCGGGACAGACAGCATGTTCCCAGTGAATGTCACTCATTTCTAGACACGCTAGTGGCCCATTGCATTCTCAGTGTGTAGCAATAGGCCAATCACACACAAGTTGCCACTTCCAGAACAAAGCATAATGACAACAACCGGAAGAGTTAAACACTGAAGGCTAGATAGACAGAGATGAAGAAAACCCAAAAAAGAGGAGGAGGGGGTCCATGATTATAAAACAGAATGTTACTTGAACAAGAAAGTGCACAATTTGCTTAGATGCCAGGATGAAGAACTGCAGGGCCAAAGTGCAGAAGGGGTGAGGGGCCAGTTCATTCAGCCTACTAGTATATTAAGGCTACAGATGGCTAGTTTAAAGCTGGCATACGATCACACATTGGTTAATTATAAGGGGGTGCACACAATACTATGGATGCTAAACAGGTCAAATTGTGCAATTTTGATTATTTGCTGAACTTTGTCTTTAAAGGGCTGGGACAGACAATTTGACCTATGAAAGTGGTGCTAGGCTACACAGCTTGCAGAACAGTCAGCGCACTGCTTATGCAAATGCATGTTGAACTGGCCTTCAACTGAATTCCTTTGCATACATTGCATAAGAAATTTTGTACACATTGCATAAGGAACATTGAACGCTAATAACACACTGTGAGCTTTAACATGTAACCATATCTACAGTTAGCAACTGTGAAGGGCTGATGCTGAGCAATGGAAATGTATCCCAGCACAGTATATGCAAACACAGTGGCAACATGCAAAAATCTAAACAGACGCAGTCATTCACACAGTGTCGTACTTCATCCCTCGCTACAGCACAGTGCTACAGTCCTGCCATGAAAGTGCCTCTCTCACGCTCTCCCACACCCATGACACAAACATCATTAACTTTGCATGAGCACAATATGATCGGCCATGCAGAGTCTGAGTAAAGCCTTGGTTACATGAAATGACTTTTAAAGACTTAACAGATTATAAAAAGTGAGTATCTCACACTATCTGACTAGTTTCTGCAGATTCTTTAGGGCGACTGAAATATTTGGGATCACACATTAAATGACTTGGGATCTCACACACTACACAGCTTTTAGTTTGTTGCTGAACTGAACCGAACCAAAGCCTTTATAGAAAATTCTGTCCACTCCATGGCCATCTTGGCAACGCCACCACACAGTTATTTCCACCCCTACAAGACTAGGCACCTGTTTCTTTGAATGGGGAGAGGCCTAAAACAACAAAACTAAATGTAAAATTATTGTTTCAAAAGCATACTTAAAATCAGAGATAACATTTGACAAAAACAGCACAAGTAGTTCGTAGCATTTGGTTCAAATAACACACAAAAACGTGATTTTTTTTAGCTTAGCCAGCTTTGCACAAAGAGAGGGGCTTTTCTCCTTATGCAGCAAGCTGGCTGGCTCATTTTACAAAGGGCGGGACTTTCTCGTAAACAGAAGTCGTGCTAAGTGTTACGAGTTTTCCTGTTCACATTTCAACTACTGACCATCACATGAATGTCTCTGTACCATTTTCTTTTTTTACACTCTGTATTTTCATCTTTCACGCTCTCTGTTTTTATTAGCTTTTGAAACAGTCCATTCAGATTGAGTCGCTGACCAGTATGCACTACTAGATTATGCTCAAAGTCAGCTCAAAAAAAAAAAAATTTATATACTCTGACTGAGTGAAAAGTGATCAGAGAGCAAAATGTCTGTGTCCCTTGCGCTCTTCTCGAATTTTTCTCCCAATTGTCGACTCCGACTCATCCAAAATCTACAAACTAGATACAATGCGCACGGCCTCTGTCAGACTGAGAATCAGGGATAAAACTGGGTTAAGAGTCATGGGTACACCTTGACCTAAGCACCTGACTACAGACGGAAAGAAACACATACAAGTCAACTGAATAAATAAAGTATAAACAATTTAATTAATAAAATATCTGTGATTTGCATAACAATAATAATAATAATAATAATAATGAGGCACTATTTCCCTCACAACCTAACACGCACCTATCCACTGTGAATAGAAAAGACCTTTCAGGCCAAAACCAAATCTCAAAATGGTCATTAAACAATATCTTAATGTACTCATTACTATTTCATGATTCTGTTTCTGAGCTTTCTGAAGCATTGCACACTTTGGATGTCTGGTTCCCATCACCACTGCTATGAACGATTCTGACTTGGTAAACTTCTCTGGAAAACATCATTTCACATTAACCCACTCCAAATTACCCTGTTCACATCTTTATTATTTAATTAAATAGAAATTTTTGAATTTCAATTTAATATTTCATGTTGAGGTAACCAAGTGCAAAAAAACAGAGAAGCTCCATTTTACCTTGAGCTCCTCCAGTCCCAGGTCTGATAAAGAGGGAAAATGTTTGTGTGTAGGTGCGCATGTGTGTCTAGCTTTGTAGACTGCAGACACCCTGCTGCTCCTGCAGTCCTCCAGAGCGCCAACCCAACCATCTGGCCAGATAAGCCCAGCTCATAACTAAGGCCTGACCGAAACAAACACTCTGACCAATACAAATTTTAAGAAACTAAAAATTCCAATAACCAATAAAACTTTTACAAACAGACTGCCCTAGTTTTGGTTAAACAGCGTCATAAAACTATAAAACAAATATCAGGGGTGTAACAATGCACTATAACAATGATATGATAATGTGCACTATGAAAAATGGACATTCTACTAATTACACTATTTACTGTAACTACATTGCTTGAACACCAAAGTTTGCAAATGATCAGCCCTCACTAAACCTCACTACAGCACTTCTCCTGCCAGCTCTAGTGCTGTAAGGAATTGATTATTATGGTCATCATTTTTCTTCATCCAAATTTTGTTCAAATTAATGTGAGGATACAGGATCGTGAAGGCAGAACAGTGAATCAATTTGAATCGTTACACCTAGGGTTGCATATACCAGTTGTAATTCTTCCTACGGTGTCAGTTTCACGTGTATGCCACACACAAGCCAGATAACTTCATACAAACAGTGTTACACACGTTAATGGTAACTCTTTATCTGAATGGCTGAGCCAGGCCTCCTTCAGTAATCTCTCTTCTCCCACTGTCTAGTCAGTTACAGTCCGAGTTAAGGTTAGTCCATGTTGTTGTTGAGGGCGTGAACTTCAGAAAGAAGTGGAAGGAACCACTAGTCACTTGGGGTAATGACAGCCTTTAATATAGCAGCGCAACAGCCAGCCTGTGGTATGCCTCTGTCGGTCAGCTGTACCACACAGCAGCAGGGTCTTGCAGACTGTAGCTTTAATCGATGGGGGAAAAGAAATGCTGAAAGTCACTGCTGCTGATAGCATGAATGACTAATATTTCATCACTGAGTATCTACAAAACGGTAACTTTACAGGAGAAGTAAAAAACATTCACCACTCTGAACTGAAGTTCAATAATGGAATTTAATCATCTGTAACGTAATAAAACTTTTCCAAGCAATTTTGGACCATTTCTGTTGGTCCGTTCATTATAAAATATGAATAAAATGCAAAGAGTAACTGGATTATGCAAAATTGCAAATCATCCAAAAATGGATAATAGAAAGCTCAAGCGTACAGGTCATATGAGACAAATGACCTGAGGAATTCGGGAGTGAAATAATATTCAGCATTGGTTTTGTTGAGCTGCTTAATTGTACACACTGCAGGTTTATCTATATATTGCTGAATTCTATTTTTAACTATTTTGCAGTACAATAAAAATATTTATTTCAGTTGTTAAACATGATTTTTAATACTAATTCAATATATCCTTAATTTACTTATTTAATTTAGATTAATATTAATTCATATTAACACTCTGTATCAGCCAATATTTAGATCAGGTCTTTGTATCAGTATAGGAGGCAAAAAGCAGTATTGGTGCAACCCTAGTTACACCCCTAATAAGCACAGTAACACAGGGTGTACAGCAACCCCGTATTCACGGTAGATTAGTTGGTTTCAGCTAATTTGCTCTAATTAAAAATTTTTTTTTTGCATTTTGTTTACATGTGGAAGTAGCTAACCAGAAGCGCTTGACAATCTAGGGGTGGGAAGGAGTAGCCTTAAATATAATGCTTAAATGTCTTTCTGTTCAAGCTTGTAACGCCTTTAATTGGACATTGTTCAAGCTTGCAGTCACATCTTCAAGGGTCACAATTCCGTGAAATGTAAGAATCCCAAATCTCTGTAAATTAAAATTAGGAATAAACCAATACTGAATGATCGATTTTTAACTCCAGTGTTTCTGCATTGATTAAGCATATTAAAACCACCATCAATCAGTAAACAAAGAGTTAAGTCTGGAATATAAGTGAGATTTAACATTTTCACTGAAGTGCTTTTAAATTGCAAATAGTCTGTAATGGGCTCACGCTTCTAGAACGTGTGTGAAAATGTACCTAGTATATGCCCCAAACAGAACGGACAGTTCTGACTGTTGTAATTTGTTGTAAGGTGTGTAATAAATTCTGCGTTTGTCTTTATATTAAGTTAACTGATGATCTGAACTTTTAGAAGTAAGGGTTAAATTACATCACATAACGTCTGAGTTAAAACAGTTAAGCTCAAGCTCTCTGTCCCAGAGAACATGTAAAGTTTTGGATGTTTTAGAGACTATTCTGAGAGACTGTTTTAGGTTCTTGCCATCTTTTTATCTAATTTATTAATACATTTATAACATGCTACCCTAATGCTAGAGATTAGGTGTGGATGCATTTTAAACATTTTTGGTAATCATTATGGCGTCTGGCGTTAAAGTGCATTAGTTGAGCTAGTATTACAATATATAATTAAATATAATAAATGTGAGGTGTGTTCGTCATAAAATATGAAGAAAATGTAGAGAGTAACTGGAGCTTTTAAATTATGCAAAACTGCAAACCAACTAAAAATAGATCATAGAAAGCTCAAGCATACAGGTCATATGAGACAAATGACCTGAGGTCAAGAGTGAAACAATACTCAGCATTGGTTTTGCTGAGCTGCTTACACACACAAACACACACACACACACACACACACACAGGTATGTGTATATATTGCTTAATTCTATTTTTAACTATTTCTGAGCACAAAAATGTTTCACATTTCCTTCAGTTGTTAAACATGATTATTATTACTAATTCAATATATCCCTAATTTACATATAAGTGTGTGTGTGTGTGTGTGTGTGTGTATAAAAATTAAAAATTACAGGGATGTAATATTAGTACTGTCCGTTTTGCAATCTCTAGAAAGAATGGCATGAGAACACGAAACCATTAAAACCCTGAAAATCCGTGGGTGTTACATCAGTGGTGTGTGTGTTCATTATAATATACACTCACCTGCCACTTTATTAGGTACATCTGTTCAATTGCTTGTTAACACAAATAGCTAATCAGCCAGTCACATGGCCGCAACTCAGTACATTTAGGCATGTAGAGGTGGTCAAGACAACTTGCTGAAGTGCAGATTGAGCATCAGAATGGGGGAAGAAAGGTGATTTAAGTGACTTTGAGCGTGACATGATTGTTGGTGCCAGACGGGCTGGTCTGAGTATTTCAGAAACTGCTGATCTACTGGGATTTTCACGCACAACCATCTCTAGGGTTTACAGAGAATGGTCTGAAAAAGAGGAAATATCCAGTGAGCGGCAGTTGTGTGGACGAAAATGCCTTGTTGATGTGAGAGGTCAGAGGAGAATGGGCAGACTGGTTCCAGATGATAGAAAGGCAACAGTAACTCAAATAACCACTTGTTACAACCAAGGAGTGCAGAACACCACCTCTGAACACACAACACATCAAACCTTGAAGAAGATGGGCTACAGCAGCAGAAGACCACACCGGGTGCCGCTCCTGTCAGCTAAGAACAGAAAACAGACTACAATTCGCACGGGCTCATCGAAATTGGACAAAATATTGCCTGGTCTGAGGAGTCTCGATTTCAGCTGCGACATTCAGATGGTAGGATCAGAATTTGGCATAAACATCATGAAAGCATGGATCCATCCTGCGTTGTATCAACGGTTCAGGCTGGTGGTGTAATGGTGTGGGGGATATTTTCTTGGCACACTTTGGGCCCCTTAGTACCAATTGTCACAAAGCTTATTTAATCTCAAACTGGTTTCTTGAACATGACAATGAGTTCGCTGTACTCCAGTGGCCTCCACAGTCACCAGATCTCAATCCAATAGAGCACCTCTGGGATGTGGAACGGGAGATTCGCATCATAGATGAACAGCTGACAAATCTGCAGCAACTTCGTGATCCTATCATGTCAATATGGACCAAAATCTCTGAGGAATGTTTCCAACACCTTGTTGAAAGTACGCCACGAAGAATTAAGGCAGTTCTGAAAGCAAAAGGGGGTCCAACCTTTTACTACCTAATAAAATGGCCGGTGAGTGTAAAACGGGCAACTTCAGCACATGCAATTTTCTCCAGTACCAACAGAATAAAGAATACAGAAACTTTAAATCCTTTTAAATTAAAGAGTTTAATCAGACACACAATATATCAATACAGCTGTACTCACAAAAACCTTTGCTGAGCTTGAGACTTGACCCGCTCTGAAGACAGTCTTTTTGCTAAACTCTAACAGCAACTGTAATATTAACAGGACATGCTTCCAGTAGCTGACATCAGAATTGACAACAGGTAGATTCATGTGTGCTTACTGCTGGCACATCAGAATCGGACTGTCGTACAGTCATGCAACAAATAAATAAATAAAGGTGCAAAAATAAACAACCAGGAATAATCCTCATTATTCCTAAATATAGGCTCAACCCAAATACAGTGCTTCAGTGTGCGCATGCTAATACTAACATACTGCTCAGACCTCTATTCATAGTATGGGCTGTAAAGTTAGCATGACCAGCCTAACATGGCTGCCAGCATCCCATCACCTGCAACCCAACCTTCCCCTTACACACTACACTAATACCAGATCAGCCTCTCATGCTCCCAACGTCTAAGATGGGGTTTTTCTGTCATGACCCAATGAACGTGGCTGTAGCACCAGATTGAAATGCTTAATTCTTATGAGTCAGTGAATGGCATTGTGTGTTGCAGAAAGACTTCCAATCGCAAAGAACTGTGCCTAAGGGTTGTATTAGGGTAATTCTAGTCTCAGTTTATGGACAAACCATGTCTCCACTGCTTGTGTATAACTATACTTTTTTCAACAAAAACACCCATGAAACAGCTGCGCCCAATCATGACTTGTAGGAGCAACATTTCCAGTGAATACAGCACTGTTGGCATTCCTTGTTTTCCTTCGATTGGCTAGCTGAAACAATGAACATTGTTTCTGTGGGTTTAGTAGTGGCTGTCGTTAGTTTGGAGAAAGATCATAGCAGTGGTATAGCCAGAATTCCATTTTAGTGGAGGGGTAGGGAAGGAGTTTACTGATTGACATAGCCAGGAAGCATTACGTCTTGACTGCTTACTTTGTATTTAACTGGCTAACATAAGTTACTACAGTGACTGACAGCATACCTCTGAGGTGCCAGAATGTAATTGGTACACCACTAAAGGCAGAGCAGTGTTGAAAACGAAGCCACCTTCAGGCTTGTATAGGTAAAGACTAACTAACCAGAATCTTACCTTTTACAACAGCAGGTACATTAGATGCTCAGATCGAATAGTTAACCACTGTGCTGTCTTCTTCCCCATGGCCAATCACTGTTACTTGTGAACTAATTAAATAACTTACATGAACTATGTACAGCTCAGCTAAGTTCTCACCAGCAGGGGAAAGTGAAGAGCACACTAATGTTATGTTCTGAAAAAAAAACATCTTTCCATACCTTTCTGCATGACCAATGGCAGCATGCAGCCATGTAAATGTTGCCATGGTGATAGCACCCAGGGAAAATTGGAGAAGATGTAATGTGAGCTTATATCTGATAATTCATGGTTTGAGGCATGTTTAGGTATGTACATTATGCTTGTTATTCCAGTGCAAAATGAAAGAAACAAACTTCAGGCGCCAGACATCTCTGGGCTGATTTGGGCTATGGGGGTAACTGCATGCAGGTCCAGTGTAAAACTAAAGAAGCAAATTAAGCAAATGTTGTAAGCAGAAAATGCCCATCAAGTCAACAGACTTTTGTAGATTCATATTCTCTCATTATAATCTCTTGGTTCAGTCTGTAGACTTGCTATTTGCTGACTGAACCATCAGAATGAGCTGAAATATGTTGTGATCTCAAACTGCTCATTTAAGTTCAAAACAACTAAGAGTGATTTACACAGCTGCTGACATTTTACTGGAATGTTTTGATGCTCAGAGTCCCAAGACATGTTAACCAGGAAAGATATCAGCAAGAGATAAGCAGTGTTTAAGACAGGGCAAGCGAAAACAAACTTTATCAGCGCATCTCTTAAGCTGTTGTTTATATATTCTATGCAGATCTCCATTCAGGTCTTTTCTTGTTCCTTTTCAGCCAGGCTTGTGGTGCTTCCACCATGAAGCACAACTTCCTCTATAGTTCATCCCTTTTCATTATAATCAAACACACTAACAGTCCACAAACTGACAACTGGAGAGAAATAAGACCTTTACCTTCTCCTCTAATTTCCAAAACAACAATCATCATTTTCTATAGTATATAGTACATTTCAGCTACATGTGCTGTTCAGGTACCCTCAATATTTAAACAAACAGCAGTCAAACATTCCAATATTTTCTAACGGATAATGGATAAAAAGGGTGTAATATCAGTTTATTGCGTGGAGCTAGCATACAAGGTGATCTATACCTTCCTGTTCAGTCAATTTAGTGATTTATCTTTGGGTTTTAGACATGTGATTTAACACACTATAATTTAAACTACAGATCAATAACTAGGGAGTTGCAAATTCTCTGAATTGATCATCTTTTGTCAGAAAAATGTCCATATATAGCTCCACTCAGATGTCACCAGGTCACAGAAAGTGAGGAATAATATCAGCTGTTTGTGTTTCAACTTTACAATAACACAGCTCACTTCACCTTTTTCTACTTCAAACAGCACATGTCCTAAACAAATGTCCAATCAAGTAAACAATTATTCTAAGAGGAGTTTGAATAGCACCATAGTATTATATATTAAATAGCCATGACCTTCCTTATGATATGAAGGTTGTACAGGTTAGCGGTTCTGAAAATGTCTGTACAAATCTGCTTTTCTGCTTTCAACAAACTTCACCAGAACTATTAGAGAGATGTTCTGTCTACATGGTGTACATTACAGGAGGCAATTGGTCATCATGAACAGCATGAAGCTCTAGCTTTTTCCCGCTCCACTGTGAACAAAGCACCAATTCTCTGGCTGTGAACAAGATGGCTTATGTAAGGACGGAAGAATATAAACAAACAAAACAGAACTGTAAAAATCTAAATATACGCAATATATTCCACTTATATGCAAATGCTGACATTATAATATGCACCTACTTGCTGTTTACAAGACAAACTACATGTACCAGTGACCGCCGTCTACTGGAATAACCCTTCTGTTCGTTGAAAAGGGGGGACCCTGTTTTCCCTTCCTTCTTCACTGGAGAGCCTCTCACTGGACTGGAGTGTGCCTGCCCCAAAGCCATTAATGAGCTGCAAGATAGTCCTATTCAGCCCCACTGCTCTATTTGCTACAATAGAGAGCTTGTCTGAGCCTGACTGTGGGCCAGAGCTGCAGACAAAGCCAGCAGGACGACAGAAGTGGACACACAGCCACTGCTGAGAAGCAGTAGCATTAGCCACTAAGAACATTAGAGAACATTAGCACGTTTTGAATGTTTCCTAGATATTTGGGCAGACTTTGACAGCAGGTATGTGTGGCCCATGATGTGATATTGCAGAGATGCCTTCAAGTCACAGGGTGACCCACCCTGCTCATGGGGTGACCCACCCAAGGAACCTAAAAAGCCTTCTTGGAAACCCAGAATGGCTGAGGCAAATAGGCAGAGTTTGCTCCTCCTCCTCAAAATCATTAAAACACATTACTACAATTTGCCTAATGAAATGAAACCAGTCGGCACATGTACTTATACAAAACACAGCTTGTCAGAAAATTGAAAGCCCAGTCATGCACAAATGCCCATTCCATCAGATCTCACAGAAGTTAAACAGACTATAGTCTATGAGCAGGATCTGTCATTTAGAAACATCTTGTTGCCACAAAAAAACAACATTAAAGAGGAATTACATCAATTTTTCACCCAAATGAGAAAAAAAAACTCATGCGGAGTGGTTTGATGTGAAATGATCTGTTCTAGTAAAACTTACTCAGTCAGAACTGTTCAGTTCAAGGCCTCTAAAAGCTCCTTCACAGAGGCCATTATAAAAAACGGCCATGAATATGCTGCCTGGGGCCAGACACATTGATTTATGATAGCTTGGAGATGCTAAAAATATTTTGTTTATATTTATATATATATTGTATATATATGTATAAATATAAATTATATTTATATTTATTTTGTATATATTTATTTAATCCATTCATGGTGCAGTGCTACATGCAGGGCATTGCACGGCAGAATGTCTACCAAAGAAAACTTACGTCTTCAGTTTGATCACTATTTTACCATTATTAACCCTGCACATAAAATCCCAGAAGACACGTGTAGAAGACAGAAGACACTGGTTGCTCTGGATAGTTAAGCTCACTAGGTTAGTAAAATGCCTATATTTGTGCTCTGGGTATAATGACCCCTGATTCCTATCAGCACAACTGTAAAGAAATCCAAGTCTGTCTACAATGAACCATCCCAGGGCAAACCTCTCTGAATGACTTGGCTTACATCTCAACCTTTGAAGGAAATCTGCAAAACGGTGGACGTCCCCTTTAACTACATTCTGCCGCCTGACAGACAGAACGGCACTACAACAGCAGATAACACCCCGAACGCTCCTATTCCAGGTAAACGAGCTCATAACTACCGCAAAGCACAAGTCGTGATTCGTTTCGGTGTTTCACGGATTAAACCCAACCTCACTTCCAACTCCCACTGAGCCACAGTCTGGCGACCCCGTTTCGCCTTATTACTGCTGCAAAGCCCAAAATAACGAGCCTATCAGCGGACAGATGACAGCACGGAGACAGAATCCACTAAAAAACAAAGCCATAAAACACAAAAACGATAACAAACAAGGTGGAAGTAGTTAAGCTGCTTGTTTGGATTGTCCCGTTCCACCTTAAACGGCGCAGCAGTTACGACCTCGCGCCTCAAGGTGTACCACGTTAACCGCGGCACCATTTAAGGTGGAACGGGACAGTTCGAACAGGACTTCTGACACGACTTCTCACCAGAAAGCTCGACAACTCACCTCCAGACGGAACGAAGCAGCCGCACAGCCCTTCAGGAACTCCCTGATATTGCTCAAGCACTCGCTGTCGGTCCGGGGCTCCTGAAAGACCTGCGCGAAGAGGAAGAAATCCGCGGCTTAGAACAGCTTATTCGTTTCTCACGCACTGTAAACTGGATCCAGACCGGACAAGCAACAGCCGTTAACGGCGGATAACCTCATCATCATCATCATCATCATCATCTCCCCAGCAGCAGAGAAAGCCAGCCAGCCATCCTCCAAGGAGGCACAGTAAAGCGGAAGTGACGCCAGCCGAGGGCGCTTGGCACTGCGTGGAAGCGGCTATGGTATGTTTACAAACGGGTAAAGTACCTCCAGTGGGCCAAAGCTTAAAACATCTCATTCTCCCCCCACTAGCCTTGCGTGAAGACTTCCCTGAGACTTCAGTAAACGGTTTTGGAGGGCCTGGGAGGTATTTTTCAGTTAGCCAGATAACTTAAGCCGAAAGCCTGTCTAATAGCGAGAGAGGTGATGGACGTTCCTGGGCAATCCTCACTTTGGCCACTTTAGGCTTAAGTTAAGCTCCCTGAGAAATCCTGCTTTGTGAAATACCCTCGTATGAGCCTCCTAAAAACTCCCGGGGACAACTGGCTCTAGACTACACAGATATGTAGAGACTTCCCTGCTGGAAAGAAAAAAAAACAAACCATGAAGAGTTTCTGGTAGGTTTCTAATGTGTTTTGGCTTTTCTTGGTGGGTTGATATCACCGTGTAAAGGATTTTAGTGGTTAAACAGCTGTTCTGTGACTGGTTTCAGATACATTTCATGGTTTCCTAATGGGATTTTCCATTGATGGGATGGTTTCAAAGGACTTTTTTTTTCAGCTGGTTCGGAAGGCACTACACATTTCTGGATTTGCCTGAATCAGCTCACAAAGGGTTTGATCATTTACCTGATAAGCTGCGTCAGGTGTCAACCACAGCGATATGCGACACTGCTCACAGAGGAACTTAAAGGGCAATAGGATCTTCCAGGGGAAAAAGTGATAGGAATCAAACGTCCAAAGCATTTAATCCCTCTAACAGCTACCTCACATAAAATTATTATTTTTTACTGGTTATGAACGCGCTGTCTGATGACTTCGACGTTGTTTTACAATAGTTTACAGTAGTTTGAGACATGTTGTTGGTCTCAAACGTATTTTAGAATCCATTCATATCAGAGGGGTACATGCATGGTTTTGTTTATTTTATTTATTTATTTTTTAGACTGACCACTATTTTGCCTTTATCAACATTACATAAAAACTCTGAAGACATGTGTAGCTTTACCGGTCATTTCAGATAGTACAAAACAGATATATTTGCATGGTAGACATCATCTGGTTCCTGTCTAAAATCTGAGTCAGTAAGTTTCTCTATAATGCCCAAAGTTGACTACTCTGAATGACTTTGTTTATATCTTAACCTTTTGATTATGCTTTTTTTTTAATTTGGTCGCATTCCTAAGGATTTATGTCTCAAGCATTTCGGTGTCTGGCCACCTTTAACTATACCACTAAATATGGAGAGAGAAAATCCACCTGCATTAAAAGATCTTTCTGTGGCCTTAGATAAAAAGACAATCTCAGTCAACCTTTCACTTTCATTCATTTCACTCCATGGGCTGGCATTACCTGAATAGTGAACGTTTGTGCACATGGGTGTGACCTTTAAACAAGTCAGTACACCAAACTCTTGATGAAAGCATCTGGGACAAAAGCAGTCTACTCTGCACTACGCCTTCCAGTTCTGCTTGTATCAAAGCCGCACTAAAGGCCATTTCATCGTGGTTTCCTCCTTCAAATATAGCCACCAGGTAAACCACCTCTGCTTATGAGCACACAATGACTGCCCACAGAAACAGCTTTGTAATGGCTTAAAATTAGGGGGTAAACATAATGAAACTTTGCCTCACACAGAATGATTCTGTCCAGGCTGTTGAGCCCTAGTCAGAGGTTGTTCTGCTGGCTACACATCTGGCATATTCCAGCATGGGCTGAGTGCAAGATTTATTTATGTTTAATAGAGCAATGATAGAAGAAAACATCATCGCTGCCTTGGATAAATGAATGTACCTTCCCTCTGAGTTCTATATTACAATTCGATTGTCTTTTAAACTTACTTTAAATAATGTTTACTTCCATTTACTTCAGTTTTACGTTGATAGATGAAGAAAAATTCCTCTGACTTTTAAAATTACTGTCTGCATAATACAAAGATTAACAATTTAAGCAAAGTCATGCAGTTTGGTTTGATGTAAAACGTATCACTCTAGAGAAACTGTCCAAATAAGAATTGTTTGCAATGGTGATCATAGGATACTGAATTTTATTAGCTGAAAAATCTGCATGAATTAGTTTTGTTTCATGCAAATGATATGCAAATTAGGTAGCGCTTGATTTCATGCACTGAAGCCGATTCATCATTTGTGCTCATGTCTCGTTTCCCACACTTACAAAAGTTTCATAGATCAGACACAGAGACGTCTATGCTTCATACAAGGTGGTCAGATCTGCAAATGTGTCCTGTTTATTGCAGTGAATATACCTTTCATGGTTTTTACTGTGAGAGCAAGGCCTGTAGAGTGTTACTGAAACTAACGAGAAGTAACTAGTTGTATGTAAACCCCCAAAAACACTACTACAAGCAGTTCTGCAGTTACGGGTGGATACAGCACAATACTGTACTTGAGTAAAAGTTGATGTTAAATTCTTACTTAAAGTAGAAAAGTACTTGCTTGTGTATGTACTTAAGTACAAAGTAAAAGTGATTTGAATTATAATATACTGAGCAGTGTAGCTGCAGACATGGACAGATTTCCTTAATAGAACTACATTAGAATTACTTTTACTTTTGATACTTAAGTATGTTCACAAGAAAGTACTTTTGCTCTAGCAGTAATATAGATAAAATACTTTTATTCAAGTGGTAATTTACCTAGAGTACATCAACATTTACTCAAGCGCAGCAGTATCATACTCCGTCCACTCCTAGCTGTAGCGGTGCTTTTGGGGGTTATTTAATGCTGTTCTATTGGTTCAGAACCTATTGACCTATTGAACAGACTATTGACACCCCTCCCCTCTGAGTATTTTTTGAGACCAAAACTTTTATTTTAGCACTGCAAAAAGAGAAGACTAGAACGCAACAAACAACATTATATTGATAGATTCTGGATGTGGCAGTTCCAATCAAATTTGATTGGGAAGTAAAAACCTTTTTTTTTACTTCTGCTTTCTCATTATTTCAATATTTCATTTTAAGCAAAAACAATTACTTGTGAATGATTTAAAGCACCTCTATTGTTATAACCCATTAGTAACACAAGGTGTAGACGTTTTAAACGTTTAGAGAGCTTAAAAATATCTTCATTCAGTGCCTGAACTCCTATGTATACTGTTGTGGTCCAACTAATGGCAACTTTTGTTACTTGTTTATTTTTCTATATCAGTTGACATTGTGTGAATTCATGATGACCGGACTGATAGAAATGGTTTGGCCTTTTCTGTGAAGTTGCCATTTTGGAGAACATTTGCTTTTTTAACTTTTTATAAACAAAAACAATAATAAGCAAACACTTTAGCTCCCATAGAAAAGCGTACTGTGCCTTTAAATTCGAGGGGATTTCTCTCCCTCTCTCAATGTCAATGGCCGCCTGCTCATAGTGATGAAGCCCATAAACATCAGCCACACAGATCAGAATACAGTCTCATCATACAGCATAATCTATATTTACACAGATGTCTCACTTCTTCCACACTAAACTGGGTTTTATGCTAACGTGTGCATGACCGATACTCAGTACTCAGCATTACTGACCACCTCGTGTTGTAGAGGAAGCCTGTTTTGCTCGTTCAGACCCTAGTCGGGCCGTGTTGTTGATCCTCTGGTCAGTAGTTTGAGTGGACTGACGGCCACTTTGATCTCTGCTGTTGTAACTGAACGCCCCGCGTGTGTTACGCCTGATGGTACAATGAGGCTGGTGTGCGCGTCTGCGCGCACATGTATTTAGGCCTTAGTGGGGACCAGAGCGTCCCCAGAATGATGGAATCTTTTTTTTTTCTTTGTCGCTGCGTGGACATTATTTTCCTATGTGTCTTGAAGAAAAAGACAGAGTTCCCTTTGCTTCCTGAGAATGGAGTTGTATTTTTGCATAGGGTTTGGTTTAGCACTAGCATCAAGTAATCAGTATGGCAAAGCAATCGGTACTTTACCAATACCCCACAAAGACAGAAATACAAACGGGTGTGTGAGAGCGTGTGACCCAAAAAAGAGGCAGCAGTAACAGCAGCAGCTGTGTCTCTGTGTGTACAGCGAGGGGAAAAGTGCCCTGAATTTACTCCATTCAGACGTGTACATCATTTCCACATGTATAAACGCAAACTGAGTAAACTAAAGCGATAACAAGTCTACGACGTGCACGTTTGAACCAGCTGCGCTACTCGAAACGTGTATTTTCTTCAGCGAGTGAAGAAAAAGCCCCAAAGCGTCTGTGTGCGCCTCTCACCGTGAGGTTTAATCCTGGCTGTAATCTGCCCAGCAGCCTGCACAGCACCACTCCGTCCCTCAGGCTGGACTGCAAGAAGCCCTCGGGGTCTGACACGGTCTTTTTGGGCGACTCCAGGACCCCCAGCGTGATGAGCCATGTTACCGTCTGCTCGGCAGAGTTCATGGCCACCTCCTTTATGTTCTTACAGGCTAACGTGAAGCTCGACCATAAGAAACCATGGATATCCTCGTTTTTCTGCTCTCGCGCTCACGCTACGCTCTCGTACGCTGGGGCTGGTGGATATGAGCCCTTCTGCTCCTGCTGGCTGCAGCTGACGATTTGCCTACATTTGTGTGGCGGCTCTGGTTTCGTTCTCCACTGCCCCCCCCCTCCTTTCCCCCTTTGGCAGGATGTCAGCTGACCCCCTCCCTCTTCTCTCCCCTAACCAACATCAACAAAGCCCATATGTGCCGGTGGGTGAACTATTCAAGACTGGGTTGGGGGGTAAAGTAACTATAGTCCCATGTATTTAAAGGGCCCATATTATGTTCTATATGTGTTTTATTGTTTTCCCTGAGAAAAAAGAAAAAAAAACAACTCAGCAATTCTTATAAACGCTTATAATCTTTGGCCTGATTTTGTTACAGTGCCTTTAAGAGTGATACATGCAAATTAGCTCTGTTCTGATTGGCTGTCCTAATTGCGCTGTCCTTGTTCGCTCCTTAATAGTTCACTGTGAATGGGGCGGGGCTAAACTACTGTAGGCTGAACAGGCAGATATAGATGTAATTGTGCTCGTTTCTGTGACATCACAAAGCTAAATTAAAAAGTGTTTTGAATTTATTATTTTTGTATACGGACTGATAGACCGCGGAATTAACATTTGGAAACAATCTTTACATACGACTATTTTATTAAAAAAAGTTTACCATGATATGGGACTTTTAAAGGGATGGTTCACCAAAAAACAAACAAATCTAAAATAAACGCTGCAGGATTCATATTGTCTTCCTATTAGTTTATAATATATAAATTCAGACAGTTACCACAGTTTACTACAGAATACTAAACAAGTATGTTAGATTACTACAGCACAGTACTACAGTAATAAATCTAATCACTAACACTGTCTATTAAAGATCTTCACCTCTTTTTGCTCACTGTATTTTATTACAAACTTTTTTCAGCAGGTTTAGTGTTGTGTAGACTCTGTGTTGAGTTGTAGGTATTTTTCTACTTGTTGTATTTGTTTTAGGTCTCAATGCATAGATAACTTCAGGTAGCAATTTAGAGCAAAGCTCTTGAAAATTATGTCGACCTTTATTAACATGAGATATTCTGAGGTAATGACAAGCACTTTTGTAAGTCGCTCTGGATAAGAGCGTCTGCTAAATGCCATAAATGTAAATGTAATAAATAAAAATAAACGTTTTACTCCAAAATGCTGTGCACACATTTGTATTTTTAAATATAAAGATATTTGAAAAGAATAATACCTGATGTATAATGTACTTTGATTTAAAAAAAAAAAATTATTTCTCTAGGTGGTATTACTTATAATGTAGCATTGATGTGTGTAAAGCCAACTCTCAACGATGTAGAAAAAAGAAAATTCATGGATGTGGTGTTTAATGCACTTTGGTACAAAACCCTTCAAATATTAGATTATTATAGTAATATTGTACAGCACTCTAGAAACCTTACAGCACTACTTAATGACTGATTACAACCGCAGCTGAACTGCGAACAACATCCTGCATCTATTCAAACAGGAATTGTAGTCATTCTTCTTTTTCTTTTCTTATTTTAAAGTATTGTTTGACAATGCTGAGAGAAGTACAAATATAGCAAAATATTACTTAAGGTTGATGACCGCTGGGATAGGCTCCAGCACCCCCTCGCGACCCTGAGGGAGAAGCGGCGTAGAAGATGGATGGATGGATGGATGACTTAAGTTCTTGTAACTAGTTATTACTGAATTCTGCTTATAGTATAATAAATACATGTTTTATGTAAGGCACTTTGCACCAAAGCAATGAGGCTAATATAATTAGTATCTCACAGAATAAGGTTCTGCTAACTGTCATTAATGGTTAGTGACATTAGCTTTGCAGTTCAAGTACAAAACTAAAGAAGCAAACTTTAGGAACCTAATATGTTATGGCTTACTCTTCATTTGAGAAGGGGAACTGTGTACAGTTCATTTTTGGGTGAATCGTTCCTTTAAGCCCAGTTCTGATAGATCAGTACGTTTCTGAGAATCTTCAAATGAAATGTTTAGTTTTACTTAAGCAGCATCACCTGTATCTGTGAGAGGAAACTGGCCTATGCTTGTGATTTAGTTATGAAACTAATATTTCACACACTGAGGCCTGTTGGTAAAGTTTTAACCAGAGGTACAAGCCTCCTCAGCACAGACAACCACAGTCCAAATTCATTAGCATTTTAGCACCAGTGAGCATCCTGGCGTACTGCAAAATTTAGCAGCATCTAGGTTTCACAGGCGGGAGGCAAAGTTGGCTTACGGCGCTCCCTGCTGGACACAAATAGATATGGCATATACAGCATTACAGAGCCATTCAGTCATATAGTAAAGCAAGAGTGGGCAATGCAGGTCCTGAACGGTCTCTGTGCAGCAGGTTTGGGGTTCTTTGCTCCAACATACCTGCTGCAAAATGTAGTAACTAACTGAGGAGTTCAATCAGGTGTTTGAACAGGAGAATCACCCAGCTGTACTAGACTAAGGCTCTCCAGGACTGAAGTGGCCAGTTAGGCTTCCTGAAATGCATCATCTTAATGTCATTTGAGTTATGCGTGTGGTACTGCATTGGGTTACAATGACATAAAAGGACCACTGCACTGACCTTAGGTTGTAACCATGCCCAATAATCAACCATTTATTGTTCCTCTGTATCCATACAATATGCTGTTTATTTCAAGCTGCTAATAGAATAGTACAGCAGTCCTTAAAATGGGAACTCCACTGATTTTTCAAAAACGTCTTCATAATTAAACAGTTAAGATGTGAAAAGTCATTCAGAGGGTTTGATGTGAAATGGTGCATATTTTTTACAGTGATGGCAACCAGGCCTCCCAAAGTCTACAGCACACATACCCATTTTATTTATTACCTTAAATGACCTGTAAACTTCAGCACACCTTTAGGTTTTTAAAAAATGCAAATGCATTAAACTCCTCAGTTCCCATCACCACCCCTCAAAACAATAAGTTTCTCTAGAACAGATGTTCTCACCTCATTCTGAATGACTATTTATATTCCAAACATTTAAATATGCAGAAATTCTGAATAATCATCCAATTTAAAGGATATTTAGATAAATATTTCATTAGTCACTGACATAAAAATAGAAAACATTTTTAAAAGGGACTGTTGTTTCTTAGCACTTCATAATTATCACAAAGCATGTTAGGTAAAGATAGAAAAGGAGGCAGTGGGCAAACCTAAGATGCTTTTCCGCTGCACAAAGCACCAGAAAACTAGAACTGTGCTAGTAGAACTGTTACCCTTGGCCACTGATCCAGTACTGAAGATTCCAGTTTTATGTTTGGTCCCTATACAATTCAGTGCTTACTGATTAAGCATGTTTTTCAATTTCATGCTGTTAGCTAATAAATTTGAACACAATTATATCTGTGATATCAGCTACTCACACTGTAGGCTACTACTTTTCAAAAACAGACATCAGCTTCCCAACAGACAGAAAAAAAATAGTTCATAATATGAGCACGAAGCTCATATTACAGAACGAAGACTCGATTTCAGAGGTCTATAAAACTTGTGGAAGTCTGGCCAGCTGTGATAAATGCGCTTATTTGGAAGCTAATAAATACAGGTGTGATATTCTGCCTCCTGGCAGTAACGTTATCTGTCTGGCTTCCTTCGGCACTTGCAAGCTTTTTTTTTTTTTTTTAAAAGTGTTTGTAGTTTTTCAAAAGTTCCTCCTACCATTATGACATCACTTGGGGGGGGGGGGGGGGTTCCCTAGTCTTTAAACAGAAAAATATCCCTCTAGAGTCAAGTACAGTACAAGTGCAGGACGTAAATGAGCATGTTTATATTGGCCACAGTGTCCCTTTCACATTGTCAGTATGACCATAGAGGTTGTCGCTAAAGCAAATAGAAAGTGATGAATGAATTAGAACTAGAACCCTAAGTTCTGTTGATTCCTGTTGGAAATGTTTTCGAATGTGCAACGGAAAAATGGCTCTATCGGCCAAACTTCACTTCTGACTCTTAAGTTACTGCAGTTAACTGAGAACTCCTGCACTGTGATGTTCTCCAATGCTCATTGTTGGCCAAACTAGTCAAAATGAATCATGTGGTTAGATCCTGCTGGCGGTGTCACTTCAAAACATGCTCTTAAATCATGGAAAGCACTCAGTGGTTTCTGAAAGCATTTCCCACTCATCAGGTACATGACATACAATGGGTATGTTTTCTTGTAACATAAATCCAGCATATTCCTATGTCAGAACAAACACTTTCCAAAATACAACCATGTCTATAAATATGCCATCTCTTTATTGGTGCTGATTTTAAATCTCCATTTATTTTTGCTTTTACAAGTCAAACTCAAGTCAAGGGATGCCTTTTACCTAAGTTCACGCTTCCACTGTCTTGGTAAAGACGACAACAGGCACAAGGCAGATTCAAGAGAGTAGTGGCAAAGGGCTTGGGTCATGATAAAGACTTATATAGATGTACCTCAAAAAGGAGCATAAAAGACCTGCATTCCAGGGCCAAGGAAAAAAACACTGACAAGGTTAAGTTTTTTCCAGATGTCTAAAATCCTAGTTTAATTTCAAGTCCAGCAAAGCAGGACAAGTGAAGTTACACTTGCCACCATCTGTCCGCTACATCTTGTGGTTTTTTTTTTTTTTCCTTTCTACATTTCCTGGGCACCACCTAAATGTCTTTTAGCAGAGACCAGGCTAAACTGGAGCATGGGTATCTGGAAATAAAAATGGTGTACTTCAAGCAGACAAGCTAATGTTGCTAATAATTCTAGTCAACAAGAGCCAGTTAGCATTTCAAGCACGACCATGCTAACAGGTACTCCTGATCTTTTACTTATTAGCCACATTAGCATTTGTGGGTGAACCACTAAGCAGCCCCAGCTGGGGGTAAGCAATGGTGTCCATCTGAAGAAGCAGCTGAGAAATTAAGGAAATTGATTGATCAGAAAGAACAGGCACGTTCGGAATAGTGTGTAAATGTTTCTCTAACCTTTTTTGTCTAACAGGTCACTGTTAAAACAGTGGTAATAGTTCAGTTTCTCACAGAAAAACACTCATCTTTTTCACTTTTTTCAGTTTTGTTCTCTCCACCAGTCCCAGGGAGGCGGAAGGGAAAGGGGGACGAGCATGTGCTCGAACTTGCACACACCCACCTTCATCCCGTGTGGTTGTGGAAAAAGAAACGTTCGTATCATTTGTAAGAAACTAGTAGCAACACTTAGGACTCCTTGACCACAAATGAACTCAGGAGTGCGCACAGGATGGTGGGTGGGTGGGTGGGTGTGTGTGTGTGTGTGTGTGTGTGTGTGTGTGTGTGTGTGTGTGTGTGTATGTATGTATGTATGTATGTATGTATGTATGTATGTATGTATGTGTGTGGTCGTCTCGGCTCAAAGGTCAGTTTAGAAGTCACTGTCTTCTCAGATGATTTCAAAAGTCTTCTTCAGCTCCATGATGAGCTGCCAATCTGGCTTCTGCATCTCATCTCGGAACCAGTTCTTTAGAGCATCAATGGACTGACGAGTTATCTGTGGAAACAGGAAAGAAAGACTGTTTTCAGGACTGCAATTTCATCTCGGTTTTCAACCCAGGAGGCACTTGATGGGGGTGGACAATTTTTTTTTGCCTGTATGCAATTTGAGAATAAATCAAACACACACCCACGCAAGCAAAAGTGTGAACAATACTAGTCAAATTACACAGTAAAAATTTTAGGACAATCTTTATTCATTTGCTAAGCTTAACATATTTGAAAAACAAAGCATACCATAAATTCTGCAGTTCTGTGGATTCTTTTTCTCATTTAGCATTGCATTTAGCTTCCTTTATCTCTGAAAGATCAGAAGATTTCTAAATGCAGTCCTACCTTGCTAACTATAATGTCAACGGCCTCAAAATGACGGCCATACATCTTGGGCGCCTCTCCAGGAATGGGCTCAATTTTCACGCAGATCTCCTGTCCTTTTTTGGCAGTGTCCACAGGTTTGTGGTTCACCTCGATACTGGTCACGATGCCAATATCTACAAACTGAAAACAGATCAGAGTATGTAAAACGTAAATATTAGAAATCAGTATGAAGGAGGAGTGCACCAGTGTAATAAAATGTGCTCATCAAAGCACAGACACATCCATGAGTGATGGGAGGAGTTATTCAAATATATAGACATCCAAACTCCTCTGTGTTTTACTTATGCACGTGTAGCTTTGGACTACAAACATTTTTTTCTTTTTTATGTCTCACATTAAAAAAAAGCCAGACCTAAACATGGAACAATTTAAAACTAAAAGATGTATACATAGTATCTTTATGTAACTCTGCATTATAATTGTGTGGCCCAACTGGTAGTGTGTTAAATCAAAATACAAAGATAAATCACAAAATATTTAGCTGCATTGGGGAAATGGCAAATATACTGTTTTATAACCATATTTTGCATTTCTAAGTATATATACTGTGTTTTTGAATTGAACCCTTCAATTGTGCACACTAAACGAAAGCTAAAATAAATATGTATGTACACACACACACACACACACAACTAATAAGTAAATTTGGATATTGAAAATGATTAAAATGGTTTATACACACTTATGCCTAACAGTCATTTCTCCAAACTTACCCCTTTGCTGGGCACACACAGTGGAGTGCCCGTCTTCAGTACTCCAGCCTCCACACTCACCCCCATAACGATGGGGTCTCTGGAGTTAAAGATGAACTGAGGCAGGATACGCAGCTTACAGGGAAACACTGCTATGTGCCTGTGAGTAACAGCAAACAGGAGTTTGTATTACTCTTGCAGTTGTTCTCCACGGCCAGTTTCACACCAGCATCCTAAAATGACTTTGTACAGGCCCCACCAGCAGAAAACTGTTTGATGTGTAATTTTAGTTTAATGTGTAAAAAGTTATTCAGATCTTTTCAGGGGTTTCCTAAGGAGCATGAAGTTAAAAAGTTAAAAATTGATCAGTGATCAGGGACAATCATATTTGTACTTTTGTATGTTATCTCCGTGACTTAGCAGGAATTATCACTTTGTAGCACTTCTATAGAGAAGGACCAAAAAAAAAAAAAATCAGCTGTTTCCATACTTGAACTCATCCTGTTTCTGTTTCTTGTAGTCTTCTCTGTATTTGGTGAAGGCATCGAACAGATGGTAGATGATCTCAGCACTGAAGATCCGAACGCCCAGACTGTCAGCCATCTCCTGAGAGTCTCTCTCAATCTTCACATCAAATGCCAGAATCACAGCATACCTGCGCACACACACACACACACACACACACACACACACACACACACACACACACACACACACAGAGCGCGAGGGAGAGAGAGAGCGAGAGAGGGAGAGTTATGTATAGAGAGAGAGAGAGAGAGAGAGAGAGCGCAGGATTCAGGAAATATTTTGTAATAAAAAGGTAGAAGTGACAACGTTTACTGAGACGTATAGCCAGTACATACTGTGGGTCGTGCTCCAGCATTGTAGATGCCTTCATTACATCTTTCTTATGGACTGGACCAATATTAATGCCAGAATACTAAAACAAAATAAGAGAAACAGCATGATTCACTTATGTCAATGTTACTATCAATAGCTGGTTCAAATTAGCTTTATTAATCCAAGGGAATTTGCATAGTCTTGCCAAAAGCAATTCCAAATAAGGTGTAAATAAGTTAATAGGTTAATGACTGACAGTTGAGAGTCACAAGGTACAAACCTGCAAATTCAATGCAGACTAAAAGGAATACCTTTTACTAGTACACTAGCCCTTAAGGGCGACAGAGTCACTTCTTTTTCCAGATTACAATCATTTGTTTTCTCAAAATCTCAAGTAATTTATATCTTTGTCACAACATGACAAATGTTGTTTTCTCAATATATTTGTCATTACCATTGCATAATGAAGGTTACCTTGGTAAAACAATGTTCGTTACATCCTGAAAATGAGAAATATATTGAGATTTTAAGAAAACAAATTAAAATAAACAATTAAAAGAAAACAAATTAAAATAACTCATCATAGAAAACAGAAAAAAAGCACGCACACACACACACACATCTATGGCTATTAGAGGCTTCTGTTAGCTAGGTTTCTATTAAATGTCTGTGCAAATACCAAGAAATAAAATCAAAATTGGATAAAAAAAAAGTGACTTCTGCTGCCACATAGCTTTTTTTCTATCAAATCGACCTGTAGCCATAAAGACCCTTCACGTAATGATGTAATTTCCTGCAAAATACTGATGTCACACAAGTCTGATCAATTAAAAAAATATGTTGTGTGTTTCACATGATTACATATCTAATTTTACGTATGCTGCAACCTGTCCTCCTTTGGCTCTCATAACTTTCCCTTAAAACCTGATAAGGACATCTTTATTATATAATATGACTCTATAATTTCCCCATAAGAACCATTAACATGAGAGATCATGTTGTTTGGCTAGAAACATAATTATTTATTACTCTTTTAAGAAAAGCAATGAACTTTTACATACACAGAGTCATATACAACAGTTTGAACATCCCCAGTTCAAGTTTTGTTGATTCTCTAGGTGAAAATCAGTAAACTTACTCTTTTCTGCAAATTTTAATGCTCATTATTTATTTGCTGAGTTTAAAATATTATGGGAAAAAAATCAAAATCTAAAATCTGCCATAACTTTTTCACAAGCCACATTTTATGTTTAATTTTTCCCCCAAATTAACTTTTTTATTGTTGTAAATTTTTTAGGAAATACACAGTATTATGCATTAAAAACTGTTTAAGTGTGTTCTCTGTAGAGATGTGTGGACCCAAACGTTTGCATGGGACTCATCTAGACGCTCTTATCCAGACAGATTTGCACTTTAATCAAGCTACAGATGTATTACAGACTTGGATTATATGCCATTATGGAGATGTATGAAAGATTGGTCTGTGAACTTACAGGCACTTTAGATGTGCGCAAGAACTCCAGAAGAGCTTCCAGAGAGCCCAGGGTTGAAGCCTGCACGTACACACCCTTCTCCTCCAGCTTTATGGCATTCAACGTCTGCTTCAGCTCCCGTATCAGCTCATCCTACACAGGCACACAAAGAAAAGTAGCATCACAGTGCAAAAACTGGGTGCACTAGATGTTCTGTAATGTTTTCCCAAAGACCTTCATATGCCATGTCTACACTAACATTCCAGCAAAGCTATGATTTTTTTAAATGAACATAAAAAAGGGCCATATACTACATTTTTTTTGTTTTCCCCCTGAGCTCCATATTTATGTATCGATTTATGCATCAAAAACCTCTTTGCATTTTTAACAGGCTGTCTGTTACAGTGCATTATTTCTTAGATAAAACCACAAATGCTGCTGGAACTAATCATAACAGGCTCACCTTCAGTACTGGGACTTCATCCTCTTTATGGGCCACCAGCAGTGGCAGGCCTGCAAGAGTCTTTTCCAGATCCTTCCCCAGAATCTTCACTCCCTGAGACGTACACACCTCCTTATGCTTCTCATACTGATTCTGCAGATGCACGCGCACACGCACACACACACACACACACACACACACACACACACACACACACACAAAAAGGAGAAACATTACACATTTATAACAGACATACCCTGCATACCAAATTTAACATTTTATAACTATGCTGTTATTACGCAATAGTGTACTTCACAGCCTTTAAATAAAAAAAAATGCAAAAAGCTCAATTATGCTTTTCAGAAATTAGCTGTGATATGTAAAAGAAAGAAAAAAAAGAAAACATACCACCAATGACTACAAGGAACAAAGATGTCCTTTAGCTCCAGTAAATAAATGAAAATTAGCAATTCCAGAAAAGTGAAAACAGGAGCTCAAACTTCAGCTAAAATTTTAGAATGAGCTTCATAATTTTGCATTTTTAATGTCTGTAACCCAGTTAGAGTTGCTATTGAAGAAGCTGCGCCACACTTGGGAAAACGGATTAGTGATTAGTTGTGCATCTGCGTCTCTGTTGATGTGCAAGATCTTACCTATAAATATACTAAAATAATTCAGGGCTCCAAATTAATGCCGTCCTATCATTCCAGGGATGACATTAACAGCACACAGAATAACATTGACAGTTTTGGGATGCTTCAGGGCCAACTAACTTGTGTGCATAAACTTAACAGAATGTCTGTTAAAAAGCCATAAAATCATTCATATGACAGCAATGTGTATTAAGAATTGGCTTTTCAGTAGTATTTCTTGTTTTTAAAATGGACATCTACCACAAGCTAATTTTCAATTGCCTGTTAATGGAAATTCCTAATGTAATTTTAGTGTCAAGCTAACAATTATACATGCTCTTCCAATCAAAAGTTAATAATTGTTTAGAATTATTTTTTTGTCCATTACAATGTATGCTGGTTCTAAAGAGAAAAAACAATCCATTATTAATATATACATTTACAATTATTAGAAGAAATCCTGAACACAATCTAAATTTACAGAGATTTGTATGGTAAGTATGCAATTCATTGCAAGGAATAAAGTGAGGTTTTAAAACATTACATGAATAGCTACAGAGCTTTTAAAAAGCACTCATAGATTCTATACACACACAAACATATATATGTTTGTCTATAAGTACATAATGTATATGTGTATATTCTGTATCTGAAATTTGTTTACATTCCATTTTTCTTTAGAATTTTTCTACTACCTTGTTACAGATGACCAACAATGATAAAACAGTTTAATATTTTCGATGGTCAGTTTTCACAGCTAACAATATTTTTTGAGACTGTTCCAAAGATAGCTAGTCTGGAACCCTAAAATTTAACGTCTGAATAAATTACACTGTAAAGGCCTTAAAGAAAGTAGATGTGAAAAGGAACAAAAGCAGCTGGGCAGACCTTGACTCGAAGCTCTTTGAGTGGTGGAGGTAGCAGCAGTCCTCTGATCTGAGTGACGATGGGCCCCTCTACACCTGGAACTATGATGGTCTCACCCTCACGCAGACGCCCGTTGATCAGGATTACATCTATCGTGGTGCCCATACCAGGCAGAGCCTTCACCTGGAGCATGGGAGAGGAGAAGAAGGATTATAAATGGATTGAGTGAGAGTCAAGTCCTGGTGAGCTAAGCACTGCAGAGTTTGATCTGAAACTGTTTGATCTGCAGTAACACTCCTGAATGAACTCATGAAGACTTCTGCAGTGAGAGTTAACAGTGAATTACACAGTATTAATGTGAAAGCAATGATTTCTGAGACCACACTACACAGGTGACAGTGTGTAAAACCTTTATAATAAAGCAATGATCACATGATTAATACAATAGGGTTTAAAAATATGGTGCTAAAATGTGTGCAATGACAATCAAATATTCCTAGTGTAGCATTAGTGTGAGCATTGACCTCACCTCCATGACCTGTGCACGGAGCTCGTCGCAGTGGGCCAGCCTACGAGCCAGCATGGTTTGGGTGAGCTCCACCAAAAGACCAATCAGGTTCCCCATGCCATCACCTGAATGGGCTGAAGTGGGCACCAAGGACACAAAGGTCCGTGGGTCCTTATTCTCAAAATACAGAGCAGCATTCAAACCCTATAGACACAAATACACACAGTTTGTATACACACAGCATTGCCCCAAGACAAACTAAACATGAGCATGAAGATCATAAATAACTAAACAATGTTGACAGCTACATCAGAAATATGTCCTCAAGCAAAACTAAGAATGTCAGAAAGTTGAGTGAGGAATCATCTGTATTTCACCCTGATTGCTTGCACATTTAACCAAGAGCTGAAACCTTCTATTGGAACAGGGCTTGCTAGGAGCCAGTAGAGTGGATGTGGTTTTCAGAAGAAGGGGGGCATGAAAAGACCTGCTGGGCGAATTCCACGATGACTGCCTTGGCTCGTTCATCAAACTCATCTTTTGTGTTCTTCTTCTGCTTTTTCAGAGTGGCCACCACGTCTGTCTCTGGACTCTTCTTCCAGTCATAGAGACGGTCAATCTGTGAGAGAGTGAGATTAGGATATATGAGAGAGAATTAACATGTTCTAAAAACCCAACCTGTTTAAGATTCAATTCAGCTGCCTAAAGTGCACTGATTTACAATCAGTATAATAACCTCTTTCACAGTGCTTAGGACTGGAGTGCCCAACCTTAGCAAAGAGTGTTGTGGTTGCAAGTTCTTGTTCCAACCAAGCAGGAGCACACCTGAACAATTTTTTGAAGTCTCAGACTCAGAGGTCTGTTCCAACTTGTTTAGAATAAAACGCTGTAGCTGCATCGACCCTTTGCGGACAAGATCAGACTCTCCTGGCTTAGAATCAAGTTCAATTAGACCAGCAGCAGTGAGGCAGACATACCTTGTTGAGGGCTACAATGAAGGGGCACTTTTTCTCTTTAAGCAGGTTGATGGACTCTAGAGTCTGGGGCTCCAGGCCATGCATGATGTCCACCACCAGGATCGCAATGTCGCACAGGGAGCTCCCCCTGTTCCTTAGATTACTGCAAAAGGCAGGGTAAAAGTATTTTACAAGTGTTTCAAATTCATATCAGGCTTGAGCCAACTGACAAAACCATCTGACAGCACTACCTCTATTTCGATAGATCCATCAAGTTGGATGATTTACAAGTTAGACAATACACTGTCATATGTGTCTTGCAATTCTTTTATTTCACCCAGAAAGCACCACTTTTTTTGTTATCTTTTGTCAGTGACAGTTATTTCATAGTAATCATTCACACAATCTCACCGAGCAATATTATATCAACATTTCATTAATTAAACCCCCAAGTATTTGCACTTATCAGTGATCAGTGCTTACCTGAAGGACTCGTGTCCTGGTGTATCAATGATCAGCATTCCTGGAATCTTCACATTTTCCCTGTCAAACTAAAGCACAGACATTTACTGTTGTGCAACACAAAGCAATGAGATCACAGAAATGTCGTGTCCACAGCAGAGCTTGAAATATTTTATCCAAATATGATGGGACCCCATTGCTCATGTGGGGTTCGGAAGAGATTTCACAAGTATGTGTTGGGATTCCACATACCGACTTTTGAACAAATTTACCCTGCATATCCACTGCTTTAGTTTTGCTGTTTTTTTTTTGTTTACTTCATTATTTACTACTTTCAATACATTAAACTGCTTTTTTTCTTTAATCTGGCATGCCAGAGTGATCAGCTCAGCATACAGGTCCACGATGCCCATGATGTCCATGGTTGTGAAAAAACAGGACACAATGTATCAATTCAGGACAGTATAATTTAGTGCAACCAATAGAACAGCTGTATTTTAAATCAGACTAAAATGCTCATGTGTTTCAGATACTCACGTTTTTCACCATCTTTGTTTGCTCAATGATGGTTTCCAAGGGAACATTGGTTGCCCCAATCTGCTGAGTGATTCCACCCGCCTCACCGTCCTGTACATGTGTGTGCCGCAGCTGCAGACAAGAAACACAGATTACAGTTATCATAAAACTGAACTTCAATTCAGGTCTGCAAAAAAGCAGATCTGAAGTGACAGTCATATACAGCATACAGAACACAAACCTTATCCAAGATCTTGGTCTTCCCTGTGTCGACATGCCCCAGCACACATACAACAGGAGCTCTCAACTTGTCTGGGTTGATGTTCTTCAAGTTCTCCTGTCTTCGTTTCTACAATAGAAATGAAGAAATAAACTGAGTTATTTCGCTTACTCTGCCAACATATATGGCTTAGTGCATTTGGGGAGTTATGGTAACATACACTATTACTATAGATTATGCCCGAGTCTATCCCAGCAGTCATTAGGTAGAAGGCAGGAAACACCCTGTACAGGTCGCCAGTCCATCGCAGGTCAAAAGCTCCAACAATTAAACATAATTGGTGTATTTTTGCAGTATTTAGTACGTCAACCCTTTGCGCTTATTACAGCTTCCATTATTTTCAGGAGACTTTCTTTCAGTTTTCAAAAGAAATCTGCAGGGATATTTGTCCACACTTCTAAAGTTCTAAGAGTTGCTTGCTTTTCACAATCCAAGAAATCCTAAGCACACACAAAGATGCTGAGATAGTACCATCCCTAATCTCTACAGGGAACTCTCATGTGCATCAGTCCTCAACTTTACAGACATCCTCTGGTAACATCACCTTCTCTCTGTATGTGTGCATGTACCTCTATGCGTCTCTTGGCCTTGTCGTACAGCCGCTCTTCTTTGGTGCGCTCGTCATCAGAGTCGCTCTCACTGCTCGACTCGGAGCTCACCTCCTTCCCACTTTTTGACTTGGCTCTCGGGCTCTCCTTCTCCTCCTCTTCCTCACTCTCCTCCTCACCATCTTCTTCCTCCTCTTCATCTTCATCATCTTCATCTTCCTCATCCTCCTCATCTTCTTCGCTGCCATTCTCCTGTTCAGCAGAGGGTTTGTGGGCTGGCTGAGAAGCTGGTGTCTCCTTTACCTCAATATGGACCTTCTTCAGCTCTGGGGTTGAGACAGGCAGGAAAACAATCATGAAGGTCATTACTGATCAACCAATTAACCTTTAAAAGTTCGATCAATGCTTTTGGTTAAAATGTTAATTTAATTTCAACACAACAAGTGACATTTGAATAGCTAGGTCTTACATTCACCTTGTCTAAATTACATATGAGGGTGTAAGAGCATGACTTGCTTTGATAGCCCTGCTTAGTGATGCACAACTCAGGGTTTTCTGGAGTCAACGGCAGCTTTCAAATCCTGCTGCTGGAATCAATGGAGCTGAATCCTCGAGTCCACTTAATTTTAAATGATGGCGCCAGAGCCATTGCTAAAGGTATTTAGCACAGGTTATACAATCTTAAATGCAGTCACACATCTTTGGAGTAGCTATTGATTACACTTTTCCACACTGTGTCCCTGGCGAAAAAAGTCAACCATGACACCCAGTAGTTAGTACCATGACAAAAAATGCTTAAAAGCTGCAAGCTACTGACTTTATGTTGCTTTTTATTTAAACTACATAAAATTCAAGCTAGTCCTGGTCAGGCCATGTATGTTCATTAACCAAGGCTAATAATATGTGGTAAATTTAAGTAAGTTATGACTGTGTTAAAGTCATTTCTATTACATTATGCTGCATTAGTTTTTTTTCATTCAATTAAACCTAATGTCTTGTTTCTAATGTCTAAAGTACAGTGATATGTTTGATGTCTTAATGGTTCACCTCCCTGTTTTTTAATTTGTCAGTTAGAAATTAACAAATGACTTACAGCAGTTAGTTTTCGCATCCCTATGCAGGACTGAAATACTGGTATAGTTTTAGCCTTAATATAAAAATTTTAAGACTAAAAGCACTGCCTATTTTGGCTAACTAGGAAAAGGCATCATGTTTGAAGACATGTAACAGTTGCATTTTCAGTATTTCTAGGGAGAAGACGCAATGGAATAGTACTGGGAAAAACAGTTATGAAGCTGACCACAGTCTTACCCCTTTCCTCATCACTGGCCATGGCCTCCCAATCATCCAAATCACCAGCCTCTGGATTTGGCTCTGCCCCTAGAAGAATAAACATTTCAACACCATATTCATGACTTATTTATAAAAGTTACGATGAACAACAATATCGTTAGTTTTTAGGTACAGGTTCTTGCTTGAGATTGCACACAGAATCACTACCAACAGTAGTCAAATGAGAGGTGCATTTTTAGGTTTCCTGTTTTTGATTTGTAGCTCCTATTTTTATCATGATTATTTTTAAATGTTTATTTTAATAAGCAAAAATGATACCTGGCCCCTCTTTAGGAGCATCCACTCCCTTCTTTGTCATAATTGGCTGAGCCATCTCTGATGTGGGTGATGTCACTTCTGAGGTTTCTGATGGGGGGGAAAGAAAATAAGGCTATATTTCACTACAAGAAAAAAAAACAACTTGTACCACAACTACAATCTCTTGGTTTTAAGTAAGTTGTACCTTCAGGAGTTTGCGCTGTTGGCTTCTTTTTTCTCTTGTCAGAGTAAATGGGCTTCTTCTTTGGCACTGAGTCTTTGGATGGCACTTCAACACCTTAATGGTAGATATTATGTAGATAATCAGCATAAAGGTAGTTTTGCCACACAATAATGAACCCAAAAAATTGGATCATGCTCATCACTTTCTATACGATAACCTGGTAATCCAATCTGCATCAAAACTTTGAACACTGGACACGGTTACTTTTACATGGTCTATCTTTGTGTGTGTGTGTGTGTGTGTGTGTGTGTGTCTCTCACCTTGGGCCTGCAGTGCACGGAGTGTGGCCTCTGCTCTGGCTCGAGCCTCTTTCTGTGCCTTAGTCAGCAGTTTACCCTCTTTCTTCAGTCTCTCCTTCCTTTCCTTTTCCTTCTGTTTCTTCTTCTCTTTTCTTTCTGCTTCCAGTCGCTCCTGCAAAAAAACAAAGAAATTTTAACAAAATCACAGTAATATGTGAAGGACTGAAGGTGGATGCATCAATCTTCTGAATTCTATCACTAAGTTGTCATTCAGAGTAGTTTGATGTGAAAAGATCCATTATAGAGAAATTTACAGATTTAGACATGATCACAGTGGTAGCAATAGGAACACACATCTTAAGTGTACAATGGCTCCAAAATATTTCTCACAGTAAGTAATTACATATAATAGTTGTTGACTGATTCCAAAGACATTCTTTTACAATGGGTGTATCTGTGTTGTGAATTCTGTTTCCTATCCTGATTGTGAAATCTACCATTTCACATCAAGCCACTATGAATTACATTGCTTAAATCTCTTTGATTTAATTATGTAGAATTTTTAAACAAACTGAGGAATTCTGTTTTAAGCTACAAAATGGACTCATCATATCCAAAACTTTTTAGAAAATAGAGATAACTTTTTTTGAGAAAGCAATGATATGCAAGTTGTGTTGTAAACCCTGCTTTATTGCTAAAAATTTTATCGAGCTTTTATATGCTGACTTTTTTTGTGAGGGAACTACAGACATAAGCACTAACCAAGATTAGGACTAAAATTTTTCAGATAACACATCAGCCATTTAGTGGTTATTGGAAAAAAAAATACACAGGAAATACTTTGTACGTGTGCAGGGGCGTTGCCTGGGTATGTAAAGATCCGGGGCTCTGCCCAATTAATTATATATATATATTTTTTTTTTTTCTGTGTGTTTTGATTCGGAGACGCGTGTTTTTAACCAGCTATCAGAGCTCCACAAACAATGTCATCACAGTTTACATAGTTAACTACCGTTACCTTTCTCCTTGAAAAAACGCCGTATATCCATTTTCTTTCACCGTCAGCTACCTGCAACCTGCTGCCAAAAATGGCTAGAGCACATGTGCGCTCCCCCACGGGGGTGGGGGTGGGCTCTCCTCCGCGCCCGCAAAACCAGCAAGCTGATTGGCTGTTTCTCCTGAAAGGCGGAACTCTATTCTTGAAGCGGCACTATGATTGGCGTTAAGAGATTTCCTATTCTCACAGCAGCATTGGCCTCCTCATTAATAGTACAGCTGAGCGAAAAGGTTCGGGGCTACTGGATAATCATTCCGGGCTGAAGCCCCGGAAGCCCACCCCAGGCGACGCCCCTGTACGTGTGTATCATGCGCACACCAGAGTGCTTACTTACTTAAAAAAGTTCCCTGGGCACTTCTATTAAAGTTCTCTTTAATAGAGAATACAACTGAAGGGAACGGTCATGCATTACATGTTCAAAAGTAGCCAAGTATTTTAAGGGGTATAAAACTGTCCAGTACTGTGTTGTAGTGCAGTGGAATTGCAGCAAGTTACCAACCTGCTCTAGTCTCTGTGCCTCCAGCTCAGCCAGGCGCCTTTCTCGCTCCTCTTCCTCTCTCTTGGCCCGCTCTTCTTCCTCCTTCATCCGGGCCAGAGCCTCCTGCATGGCTTTCACCGCAGCTTTGCTTGGCCCTTTCTTTTTCTCCTTCTCTTCCTTCTCTCCCTTCTCTCCCTTCTCTCCCTTCTTCTTCTTCTTGTCTTTCTTCTTCTTTTCCCCCTCGCCTTCATCTAAAGGAAAGCAAATGTGGCAGTACTGTAAGATTTGGTTTGGTCCAACTGTGAGAATACAGCTTTCCAGGTAAGCAGACCAATGGTGAGTTTAAAGTCATATACACATAGGGCTAGGTTTGAGGACCACTCTATAAGCCATGTCTGGAGCAAATATGGACTATCCAGGGGTCCTCAAGAAACAGCCTAAGAAGCTAATATTTTATTATTGAAAATCACACCTTCTCCTTCAGCTCCCTCTTGTTCTTCTGGCACAGCCGGTTCCACCTTTTTCCTTTCTGTTGGCGGAGCTGCAGGGGCCGGAGTTGCTGTGGTCAGTTCTTTCTTGGCCATCTCTTCTTCTTTCTCCTTCTTAGCTCTCATCTTGACCCTCTCTTCTTCTTTCTTCTTCCGGTCCCTCTCCTTCTTCTCTGCTCTCTTTTGCGCCGCTGTCTTCATCTTGAAGGAGCCGTCATCGTCTCCCGCTTCCTCATTGTCACTGTCAGCCTTCGCCTTTGCTTTTCCTTTCTTCTTCTGCTTGCGGGTGGCCTGCAAGTCATCATCCGACTGCTCGCTGTCACCACCTCCACCACCTCCTCCCTTCTTCGCACCTCCATCTTCATCTTCATCTTCCGAGTCAGATGCTCCTTTCCTGCCACCTTTTTTCCCACCCTTGGCTTTTCGTCTCTGTTGTGATCCCTCGTCGTCAGAGTCTGAAGCAGCAGGAGCAGCAGCGGGAGTCTCCAACGGCTTCTTGCCCTTCGCCTGGCTCTCGTTCTCCATGTCGTCCTTACCCTGATCTTGCTCACCCTCCTCATTCTCTGGGCTGGCCCGCTTGCCCTTTTTGGCTTTCTTCTTCTCTGCTTTAGTCAGCACTGGTTCAGGTTCAGGTTCCTCTATGGAATCTGATTTCTGGAGACAGCAGATGGGAGATCTAAACAAGCTTGTGACTCACTCTGACTGACTGATCTTTAATAACAAGGCTTTAATTGTTAAGACAACTGAGATGAACTAAGATTAATTAATAACTGTATGCAGAACATGCATGCAAATTGTCAGCTACTTGATTTCTTTCAACTAAAAACTAAATATTATACTGATACTGCACACCTGCTAAGGTGCAAGCAACTGTCAAAAAATGTATACAAATCTGACAGTGTTACACAACATCTACACACAAGTAATTATATGCAAAACTTGCAGAATTGTTTTATTTCATTCATCAGCACGTAACAAATGCACTGTGCTACTGTGGGTTACCTTAGCTGGTTCTTTTGATTTTCCACCTTGAGCTTCAAGTGATAATTCCTCCAGTTCTTTCAGGATGTCATCTTCACTGCAAAACAACACTCATATATCAACTAACAGCACTACTGAGCAACTGTTAAGATATTTATAGGATTAGTAATCTCAGCAACACTTATCTGTATTAAACTATACAATGCTCAAAGGGGGAAAAAAAACGGTAGAGGATCAGAAAGGCTCACTCAAAATCATCTTTCTTTGCTCCTTTCTTCTTCTTGCTCTTTCCTTTACTCTGTTCCTTGGCTGCTCCAGCTCCCTCAATCTCAGCTGCTAGGGCATCAATGTCAATGCCATCGTCTTTAGCACTACACAAACAAAACACACAAAAACATGCATCATATTACTATTAGAGTTCCACCACATTCGGTTGGCTGGTATCACTTCCCTGTGGTTTTAGCAGAATTGGGGGAAAAAAATATAACCAATAATTAGTAACGTCTCAGGTTATGACACTGTCAGAATTTGAACACTGATCTCTCAGTGTTAAAGCAAAACCTTACATGATTGTGCCACTAAGAAGTCCAATATAAGGCACCCTCTTTTAAACTAAATGACTAAAAATACAGACTAAAAAATAAAAACAATTTAGTGAAAATTATGAAAAATACAAAATGTATGCATGTAAACACTTTATATTTTACTTTTTTACTTTATTACACTCTAAACATTAGCATGAGAGTAACAAAGCACAAGAAAACTTCTATGAAGTAAATACTCTCTAAACATTAAATAGATAATCAATTGCTGGGGGGGGTTATTGTGCAAACAAAATAATTAACACAGCAGACAGCCTAGACAACAAGTATACACCAAAACTTGTGAACAAATCCAACTTGGGAAATTCACAGGTACCCACTCGTTACACTGCACTACCACCTGGCTACCATTATGCACCATTCAAAGAGCCCAGTAATCTCAGCAATCATAACAACCATATCTCAATGTAACATTAGCCAAAGCCATAACCATTTAACTTGAACAAGCACCACAAAAAGAATCTATATAGGTAAACATCAGTGTTTAGCTAGTGCTACCCTCCTTACCTGAAGGAAAGCTCAGAGCAATAAGGAAAAGGACAGACTGGGCCCTTTATATAGAGGATCTTAAGGCCCTCCTTGCATACTGTTGCATCAGCAATGGAAAGCACCTCTCAGAACGATGCACATCACAAGACAGGACAGAACACACATGCACAAAACTGCTGCCCTCAGCACACACAGAGACTGGGTGATGAAACTCACACAGACCAGCTAAGAGATGGATAGATAAATAGAGAAGTGGAAAGAGGGATAAATTCATGAATGTGAAGGAGTATGACACTGTCCAAAGGGGACTTGGCCATATAAATCTACGGATCATGCAACACAGAGCAACAGAAGCTTGACTGACCTATCAATGCTCCACCCACAAATATGTTCCTTCATAGCAACAGTTGCTAGGTTAGACAAGTTTTACAGAATGCTGCCAAAAGTCTTACTCATAAGAAACTGAAGAGATCTTTGTTGGGAGTCATTCTGTGCTGTTACATGAAATCAACACAGGCCAGATTGGAAAAGACAAGTAGAATTTACCACCATGTTAATTTTAGCTTGATTACTCAAGAAAAAAATAAAAACTACATCTGATCTAAAGTTCTGTGCAAAAGTCAAAGACCCCCTTTAATTTAAATTTCAGTCAAAATGGTTAGTAGAAGTTGCAGCATCCAGATAAAACAGATTACTCAGAAGCCTTAACAACTACATATAACATAAATCTGCTAGCAATTACTGCCTCCAACCCCTTTACTGCTTCCGTTCTTTTTAACAGACTTGCTTTTCAAAAAAGAAAATCTTTAGGGATGTTTTTCTGTACCTCAAAATTTCAGTCTCCAAAGCTGGTTGCACGTTTTTGCAATTCAAGCAATCCCAAACACATTAGGTGATGTTGCTGTATGATCAGTTCACTGTTCTGAGAGCAGCTTCGTTTTATTTGCGATTTTTTTTCTTCTTTTCTCAGTAATAGCTTTATAACAGCGACACATCCTTTCAGACCCATAGTGTTGAGTAGTCTTCTCACAGTAGAAAGGATGGACAGAAACACTTTGAAGCAAAGCTGGAGTCTGATTTTCTCCTCTCTCTTGAAGATGAAAGCTTTAAAATATGGTTTATCTGATGGTGGCAGTGTTGTCTACTAGGTCTTGCATGGTAGTCCCACTTTTTTTGTATCATTTAGTAATTTTTAACTCTAAGTTTAAAAACACCTGTTTTTCCGCTTATTTACTTTTCTCTTTCTTTACCATGTGCAGTATGTGTACATAATGGCCAACTTGGCCAGATTTGTGCTACAATCTCTCGTTAGACTGAATCAAAATTTTAATAATGTGACTGAAGCAAAATTTGCTACAAACTGCGATGACGACATACCTCGCAATATATTAATGCAACCTCAGCGACATGGTTCCTCATTTACCTGAACTTTAATTTTGATTTTTAAAAAAACCCAAAAAACTATTTATTACTGTTCCACATTGTTGTTTTGATGTTAGATCCCTTAAAATATTCAACAATAAAAAATAAACCACTGTGTGCCTGGTTATGGGGTAAATGTCCATATTATAGCTTTCAAAAATAACAGTATGCCAAAGGCCAATATCTCAATCATTAAGAAATGATATATTCTGCAGTTGATGTGTTCTCTTCAATATATGAACAATATATGTCATGATATACAATGTGTCGTTTGTTTTTCGAAGATTTAATGAGTTAGAACTGACAAAATAGAATCTAAAGTGCCACATACAAAAACACTACAGTAGTAATAGCATTTTTAATAATAATAATAATAGTAGTAACAGTAGCTTATAATAAGGCTACAGCTAGAATTACTTCTAAGTTTTGCAAACTGAACTAAATCCAATTACATAGACCTAATAGACCTAATGATACTCACTTTGTAATGAAACGTAGTTAGTCAGTGCTCTTTAAGCACTGATGATATCCACACTATCCTCAGAAAAGCGTACTGTCATATGACTGATCACGATAGCAACAAAATATTGTCACACTGCCCACCCCTGATCACTCAGCATCAAAACCTCAGGTCACAGATCACCACATCTTCCACAAAAGATGGAGGACAGCAGATCTCCTCGAGCACTTAATCAACTTATCCGTCTCCCTCCTGCCTAGACTCATCTGCTAAGCATTACACTACGCCAAGTTCAGTGTCTCAGCTTACTATAATTACAACCTGGTCAACAGGGGAAAAAGAAGTATCATTAAGGACTCCTAGCGTGAGAAACGAGCCACATACCAGCATGATGCAACAGTGAGGATCTGAGATCAGTACTCTCAATTCAGAGGCCAACCACCAATAAAGAAGGAGCAATGTAGCTAAATGGAGGTAAAGGAAATTCACCAACGCTCTCAACAAAGACACAGGAAAAGCGAAAGGATGCTCTGCTATTTACATGTGTGTCAAGCATTATATCTATTATCTGAGCTACAATTTTCAAACCAGACAGCTGGTCACTCAGCAACCTTATGGATATGTCTGAACAGCTTACCTTCCAGGCCTAAGTCTCACAGAAAACTAACCCTAAAATTATCTGCGTTCAAGAGCCGGTCATCCTTACTGAGGCAGCCATGTCCAGGGTACTATCAGTTTTGTGAATCGCACTAACTTGCACATGGGCAAAACCAGAGGGGTGCTTCACATTTCACCAGATAACTTCAGCCCAAAGCCAAGGCTGTTCAGGAGAATGAGAGCTCAGGGACATTTCTACTGAAAAATAAAAGCTCTCTCTCACTGCTGTTCAGCTTTATAGGGAAATTTTGACTACCCGTCTCACCGCTCAAACAGTTCATTTAAACAGGCAACTGGGGAAGTCCAGGGTCAAATTTCCAGCCAGGAGGATCTACAGCAGCACAACTCACTGACCCAAAGATATTAAAAGGCCCTAACAGGAACAAAGGTAACCAACAGCATCCCCCACATTAGCAGCCTTTCGGGAGACAATGCAGGGGAGTTACAATGAAAACGGATGATGCTGCACGCTCACAGCTCACGAGAACGCTTAGAGAGGAGTGACATGACAGACATCACTCTTCAGATGACAAAAACCCCCATATCTCACAGGTGCAGATACCATAAACAAGAGATGATCACCACCCTACCACTAGTGAAGTGACTGAACACTCGCTCCCTGGATCATCAGATTTGCACTTGCTGGCTAACACAGCAGAGTAATTTTCGTCTACGAAGCTGAAGTTGACCTATTCACCAGCTTCTTGCTAAAAGTTTTCCGTTCCACCTTAAATAGTGCAGCAGTTGCATTCTGGCGCCTCGGGAAGCTAACACCAGCCCCGTTTCCCGCAGAACGGTCATACTCACTTAAAACGGCCTTCCCCTCAAACCTACAGACGGACACAACGCTCAAGTAAAACTAGAGGACTGAAAGAGACGTGCCGTTAGCCAGAAACCGAAACGGCTTGTGAAAAGGTAGCTAACCCCGGCGAAAGCAGGTTGCTAACCTAGCTAACACCAGCTAACTGAAACGGGCAGGCCTAGCCCGGGAAGCTAAGCTAACTTAGCTAAATGCCAGCTTTCTGCTTCATATATAATGTTTATGGTGTACGTAAGGGCTGTATTTTCGCCAACAACGAAATTTCGCCTTAGACAGATGATACCGTACCCGTCATCTCCTTTATTTTTCTGTTTCTTTCCCATGGTGTGTGGTATAGCAGCGTCTCCCCTCGTTGCCGTGTGTAAGTCACTGCTTAGCGCATATGGTCGGCTGCACCAGTGCTGCGCATGCGCGCGTTGAAAGGCAGCGTTCGCGGATTGTTAAAGCAACTGGATTGACCAGGACCGTTACAAAAAACAGTCCAATCAGATTAATTCAACTTCTACATATCGACAAATGGCAAATAATTGGTTATTTTTATTGTGACATATCACCCTAGACCACATGTACAATTCGCTAGGACGCACCGGGAGGACTGTTCTCCAAACTGTGCAGAGCTTCAGCCCATCCGAAGTGTTGGGCTGTTTTCCAGGACGCCCTCGATTGCGCAACTCTTCACAGCGGCAGCTTTACTTTTCGGTCCAGAAAACCACACCTGCACACATTTCCATTTATTAACCCACTCTCTTAAAAATATTTGTACGACGTTGTCTACACAGCATGTCTGGCTCTTGCAGGGTCTGTCTTTAGTAAAGACAATGGCCCTATTTAGAACCACGAGTTGTACATTGAGCCGTTCATGCTTGAAAGGGTTTTTTGCATGGTGAAATGGTTCTTCAGATGAATGGAGAGTGTGTTGCATATGGTTCTATATAGCAACATAACAATACTGCTGTTATTACAATGTCAAGCTTGTAACAATAGAAGAACCCTTTTTGGCGCTATATAGAACCTTACACAACACATATTCCATCAGTCTGAAGGATCATTTATGCACAAAATGGTTCTATATTGTCTCTACTAAAGATCCCTTGAAGAACCATCTTTATTTAGTTGAAATGCCTACTCTGTACACACATTCATCGTTGGTCAGTGTCTGACCACAGGGCCACTGTTAACCAAATGGAATTTGCACAGCAGTGACACTGAATCGTAGAGGCATGGTAGTACTGCTGTATTGCGCCTTAAAGAAGCCAATTAAATGTAACGATCACAAACATAACACCACAAAAGGGCATCTTCCTTTTGGCTGTGGTCATAGTTTCAAATTTTCTAATCATGGCCACACCCAAAATGATGACAAAATTTGAATCCTGGTGCATCCACCAAAAAAAGCAGCCTCCTTGCTTGGTCCAGCCTTTAAATATGCAGTACTGTGCAAAAGAAATGATGCATTAAATGATTTACCTGTGCAGTAGGGGTGACCCATATGGCACAAATATATCACAACACTTCAAGACTTTTTCACCATACACAATTTCTCATGATATTCTTTCTGCATTGTAATGTGTCAGAACAGGCCAAAAGTGGCACATTTAAAGATACTTTCAAAAACTTATTGCACAAGTTATTTTAATTAATGTTTGGCTTACTATGCTGCACTAAATCAAATGAATTATGCTCTATTTGTAATGAAACATCAAGTATTCAGTGTTCTTTAAGTACAACATTCACAATATGCTGAGAAAAGTATATTGTGACGATTTATCACAATGACAATAAATATTATTACATTGCCTGGTCCTACTGGCCAGTAAGGATTTATTTGCTAAAAAAGAAAAACTAACATTAGAGTAAATACAAGTAAACAGGACTTTCATAGATTAATCATTTCTACACAAAACCCATTTTTCAAAGTCAGGAACCAAACTAAGTGTTCTAACTGTATTCCTCTAACCAAGATATTAACTCCCCCAAATGTTGTCTTCCAAGCTGCTTATCCCCCTGGATAGGGGGAGATCTGGAGCCTATCCCAGCAGTTACTGGGAGGAAGGCGGGATACACCGTGGACAGGTGCCAGTCCATTGCCGGGCAGAGAGACAGACAGAAATATACATTCACACACTCACTTGTTTATTGAAAGTGTAGGTTCTGGTGTAAGTTATTGCAATGGCTGCTAGGCCACATGTTTATGCCTCAGCAAAGGTGGCCTTGAACATGTATTTAACATATATTAGAACATGACAAAAGGCACGAATTAAGAAATGTTTTATTTACATCACTGCTACAACATTTTCATAGAGACTCTGGGTCTTTTTGGCAAGGTCAGGAGCCCGTGAGGCCGTTCTCATCAAGGCTGCCACAACCGCTGCAACTTCACTTGGACAGAACCGGATGCCCATCAGGGCTGAGCACAATTCCTTCCCAACTTCAGGAGGGAGCCAATGGTGGGGTATGTCCATGGCACACTTTTCTACAATGCCATTCTTGATGTCCATATCAAGTCCTATGTTTGCACCTTCAGCCATAAAGGACGTGCAGATGCTGAACTTGGGGGTCCTGCCGTAAACCCATTCCCAGGCTTGCAGGTCAGCTGCCATTTTTTGTATGCCAGGCATTAGTTGTTCCACACTGGGGTCCACAGTGATGACAGGGCTGTCAAATCCAAACTCTGCACAGTAGCGGGAAGCCATAGCTCCCATAATGGCACTGGGATCCAAGGATGGGTCTTCATCCTGGAGGTTCTTCACAGGAGAAGGTACGCTGGGAGTGGCATTGCTTTTGATTCCTTTGCAGTTGGTCTGAAGCACCGAGGAGAGCAAGGATCGATCAGAAGAGCAAAGAAGGGTGCAGTGATGATAAGCAGCTGTTCTACCCAACTTGGCAGCAGTGCCTGAGATCTTATAGACGCCATTAAGGACAATGTCAAACCTATCTGTGGCACTAACGTCCAGATCAGGCCTCAGGTCTTTCAAAGCACCAGTAACTACCCTTAAGTTCCTATGACGGTCATATTTCTTCTTGGAGGTGAAGAAAGTCAGATTTATGTTTCCCAAATCGTGGAAAACCGTCCCACCACCGCTTCGACGCCTAGCTAGTGGGATTCCCATGCTCCTCATCAAATTCAGGTTGCACTCTTGCCAAGGATTTTGGTGCCTACCGATAACTACAGCTGACGAGTTTCTCCACATGAGCAGAGCGCTTCGCTGCTGCACGTCTATGTGCTCGTGTATCCAGTCCTCCAAAGCCAGGTTTTGGAAAACGTCAGTAGACGCGGACTTGAGAACGATCCCCGCTTTCCAGGCATCCTCGAAATACTCTTTTAAAGTAGAGCTACACATGGGTCGGAGAAACCGGGGAAAGTCGAGCTGTGTCCTCATCGTCCTCATTGGCACTCTAGAAAAAGTCCTCACAGTCATCGTTGTCCTCTCACAGTCTTCAACGGCCCAAGCAACAGAAGCTAATCCATATGTTTATGGGTGTTTGTCTGTTTACATGAGAGACTCAGTATTTAAAACAGACATATTTCACATAGTAACCTATTTTTCACCCCCTCAGCTGCCATGCTGAGTGTCCGAGTCGTTCATCCGGTGTCAACAAACATTTCGGTGACTTTTTTTTCACTAGCGCCATCTAACGGCAGGCCATTATCCGCGGAGTGCTCATCATTTTTATGTTCCTGTGCAAGGTCAGTCAGCAAAAATATGTCATATGTTTTAATATAACTTTTAAAAATTTTATTTAATTGATATTGTTTAACACATCTAACTGATTAACGTAGATAAATGAAATTAATCCACCGTTGTTATTCGCAAAAGAAAGGGCTTTTATTTTGGAAGCAGTGCTGTCCTTAAACCAGCCATTACGTTTGCCGTTTCCGTCTTCACGCTGACAGGTTTAGCGGCTCGGGAGGTAGGTTTATGGTTACTCTTTGGCAAAAAAAGAAACGGATTCTACATGAAAATGGTTATGATCGTGCGTGTTACTATTCTTGACTAAACCAACGTGATATGTTTATCATTTCATCTGTGAAAACCTTGAATTAGTTTGCAGTTAGCGCCGGTGCTAACGTTAGCACGCTGGGTAGTGAACGTCCACTGACCTTGCCTCATATGAAGCCCAGTGACCGTTGAGCTTTTAACGCGTAATAAGGTTTTATACAACTTTAGATACGTTTTAGATGCTGTTTGCCCGCCTCGAGAGTATGTTCACATTTAGGAGATGTGTAATAACCGTTTATGCCTACGTTGTGGATAACCACCTTATAAGAACCTTCGGTCCTGTGAAGACATTTGGGGGCTCAGACAAGTAACCGTTGGGCTTTTGTCATATTTTAAAATTTAACTGCTGTTTACATTCATTAAATGTTATATTTTAGAAGCGAAATTGCACTTTTTACATACATTTTGTATTTGATACAGCAGTTTTATATTTAATAAACATTTATTTGGACATTGGTGGTATAACTACTTAATGTGTTAAATGATTGTGTAAAGAAGCAAAATGTCTAACCAAGTGACATTTATTTTAAAGAGGTCTGATTTTATTTTTTGAATTATTCTTTTGAGCAAAATCGTCTTTAAGAAGGTTGTTCGTTTTAGATCACTGTTGTTGGAGCAGTTTTTTTGCATTCAAAATGTCTTTTTTGCACTTCTGAGTTCGTGATCTTATCAATAAGCACAAGCTCGCCAACACCACTGTAAGAAAAACAGCCCAAACTTTGACTATTCCACCACTTTGTTTTATAGGACTCCTAGTGCAGCCTGGTCGGAGTTTCTCTAGAATTTTGGTTTTGCAATGAATACAAAAACAGCACACCTGGGATTGGTTTCCCCTGACAGGGATAAAGCCTGGTTGTGGGCTGTATTTTCTTTCAGCTTGGAATCTGTTTGAAAATCTATCTTGTAGCCTAGAAAAAGGTTTAAATTCCTGTCCAGGAAATGGGCATCAAATGCATGTTGGATTGAAAATAGAAAACATAACATTTTTGCAGCTTAATTAACCAGTCTGCTTTTTTATGCAGACTTTTTTTATTAGTGCAAAGCAAAATTACACTTTATGTACATTTGTAGGCAAAACCAATGCCAACCTGGTGCTGACCTATTTAAATAAATACCTGAAATATGAGAATTGGAATATTAAAGTATTGAACTTTACATACTGCCTGCTTTTTACATGGGACCTCTTGCTTTTGCAGAATGGCTGGCCGTCGTGCAGCACTCAAGGCCATTGATTGGCTGGCGTTCGCCGAACGCATCCCACCAAACCAGAGGGGCATGTTCAACTCCATGAAGACCAGGAGCGATGCCATCTCTGCCAAGTATGTTGAGTGTTGATCAAGTTTACTTTTTAAGTTTGGGTGCTCCTGGTGAAAAAAAGGTTAACATATCCTCTAGAGAAAACGCACTTCTGCACTTTTCTATTTGCTGAATTTAATATATTGAGAAAAATAAGAGTAAAATATGACTCATACACATTTAATGTTTTGTCTTATATTTTTCTCAGTATATTCAATTCAAATGTGCAGTAAAATTTGCAGGAAAATGTCATATTTAAGTTGTTATGCGTGTTAACTTGCGTTCACCCAGAGCGTTTAAACTTTTGAATATAATTGTACATGTATAAATACCACATCAGGATTGATTGGGTTGTGGGATTTAATATATGCTGGCCATTCTGCTTTCACAAATGTTTTCACACATTTGAGTAGTGATGGTCTTTTGTCAGCTTTGTGAAGCTCACACCCAGATATTACACATGATTCACAGTTTTTTCCTTCATGTTATGTATATAAACCTCTATAATACTATAATATTTTGTGTATAGCAATCAGTATAACCCATTGTCGTGTGTGTGTGTGTGTGTGTGTGTGTGTGTGTGTGTGTGTGTGTAATGCAATGCAGGTTAGCTTCTCTGCCTGAAGCTCCTGCTGCTATTGACTGGGCCTACTACAGGGGTGTGGTGGCCAAACCAGGCATGGTGGATGAGTTTGAGAAGAAGGTGAGACATCTGGTTGCATTCATTCTCCAAGATGCTTTAAATAAGCCCAAATAAGCCTTTCAACAAGTTTAGTCTCACACAAATCTAAAACCATTTGTATTTGGCCTTTGTAGGAGTAAGTACAAGCAGTTCCCTTGGTAATACTTTTCTTTTCTTTTTCTTTTTCAAAGTTTGGAATCAGGGTTTTTTAATAATACAAACCAAAAAATACATGTACAGAATGATTCAATTTTGATGCTTCTACACTTCAACTTCATAGAAGGGATTGCATAACTTCAGATTTTTAAAGGCAACAGTTATGTGATGCCGGCCAGGTTGATGTGGACTAATGGCTGATGATGTCATGAATAAAACCAAAGGAGAAGGGAATCCTTTGCAACAGGTGATTTTAAACAACAGAAATCCATGAAAAGCCAAACTCCACGTGTCAATGGAGCGTGACGTGCCCTTTCCAGCGAGCTCTGGATTGCATTGCTAGTCCTCAGGAAACCAAAGATACGGACCTCGGAATCCCACAAATTTCTGCTCTCTTGTGCGGCCACGCTGAGATGCTCGCCCCTGGTATAACTCTGCGAAAATAAAGCAACTTGTTTCAAATTTTGCAGGATTATAGGGCCCTCTCCCCAGTAACACATGCCTTTTTATTGTCATCGGGAAGCCAGAGATAATGACATTTAACATCAGATCTTTGAATCACTGTAGATTGGCACAGAAATAATAGAAAGAAGTCCCTTTCCAAAGAGCCCATTGCTAGCCTTCAGGAAACTAGAGATACGGACCCCAAAAACCAGTTGCCTTCTCTGAGGCATCCATGCTGTTAAGGTTAGAATCGGGTGATTAGCGGCTAGTCAACGTCCAGCTTAAAGTGCCGTCAGCAAGCAGTTAAGTCGGCTAGTTAGTAGACTATTCTGTGCAACAGAATTAGTAGGAAGGTTTGAACAGAGCTGAAGATGATTCTATAATAATTTTATTTTATAAATGTCTCAATTCATTTCTGTAATCCTCTGTTTGAAAACTGATGATCAAAGCTGGAGGCAGATGACCTTAAATTTATTGCAAATAGATAATTACAGCATAACATTTATAATTTAATAACTTCTTGTTCCCAGTAAGTGTGAAATATTGAAAACAAATCTCTGGTGTCTAACATATTCATGAGTATAATATGTATGTATTATTTTTGAAGCTATCACTAATTATTGACATATCAAGTGATTCCAAATATTTAAACTGTAACATATTGTTGTTTATATCTTGTGTCTTTTGCAGTTCAGTGCTCTGAAAGTTCCTGAGCCAGTAGACACTCAGACCAACGCCATCAATGCACAGGAGGCAGAGGCAGTAAGTACTAGTGTAGCTCATACTCCATTAAATTGACCTGCAAGAATTAAATTTGAATTTAGCACAGCCAAATGACTGACTGATTATCTTGGCATGGTTATAGCCTTCTCATTGCACAAAGAAGGCTGACAAACGTTGTTATTCTGATGACTGTTTTCTCCTAATTGTCTTTTCAGAACAAAAATGCTGTTGCCTACGTTGAGGCTTCCAAAGCCCGCATTGCTAGTTATGAGAAAGAGGTACGCCAATCATTAAAATTTCTTGTTAATAAACTAGGGCAATGAGAGGAATGAGTCAATGTTCAGATCTTTAAATGGTTATGAAAGTTACAAAAACTTTAAAAATAAATTAGGCTTTTTCATATACAAATGAACTTTTTAAATGTAAATACTCAAAAGTATGAAACCCATAAAGGCTTCGGAGTTTTGTTTTGAGTTTGTTTGAATTATCCCAAAATAACAAAGGTTGTATTTTTCAAAATCTCAAGATATTTATGCCGTTATCATGACATAATGTATATTATCTCAGTAAAACAATAGTTGACATAAATTGACATGACATAAATATCTGGAGATCTCAAAAAAGGAAAATAAGTTGATAAAATGGAAAACGAGTTAAAAACACACAAATCCATGGAAAACATAAGAGCCATGAGCTGTCTGAACTCTATTCTCCACCAGAGGGCAATGAAGAACCTGCGTCGCTGAGTTTCTTATCTGTTTACTCCAGCATTGAAGGACAATACAACTGGTTAAAAGTTACCAGACAACAGAGTCAACAGAGGCTCTCTGGTTCCAGATAGTGCCAAGTGCAGCTACAGTACATACTAATACTAATTTAGACTGAAACGATCACTAGGCTGCACAGTACATGTTTTGTTGATCATTACCACTGGTAATGATATTGCAGAAGGCTGCAATATGCAAATTAACATTCTAACCAATGGCAAACATTTTGCTTAACAAGGTTTTTTTATGCACACCAGTAATTATAAGTCTTACTTAGACTGCTTCTCTGACTAAGTCATAGTCATGTGAACAGAAAAAAGGTATCAAATGATTTAAATGGTGGGAAACTCATACATTGTATAAACTTTTCCATGGCTAAGGTGCATCATGAAGAGGGTGTTTGCTGTTGTAAAATCTGACTATTCTGGCATACACATAAACACTTATAAATGACCTACGACTCATGTAAACATCTTGGTTCAGTCCAGAATTATTTAACATTTATCTAAGAGCTTAGATGAGCCACTGTGCTTACATGCATGATTATTGTGTCTTGTGGGGAACCTGAACAGTGTCGGATGTTCCCGATGAGTGTTTTGATGAATCAAGGCACATAAAAAAAATGTTGAGTAATTCTAGGCAAAGTAGTACAAGCAAGTCTATAACCTTGTGTCAGTGTGTTTGTAGTATATGTAAGGCATATGTCAGGTAGCAGTATAATTAAAATTATGGTATTGATCATTAACATTCTTGTTAGTATCTTTAGTAGGAAGTCTGTTTTGAGAGTTGTCCTTTTCTCTTTCTCTCACAGCTGGAGAAGTTCAAGAGCATGATTCCCTTCGATCAGATGACCATCGAGGATCTGAACGCGGTGTTCCCAGAGACCACCCTGGACAAGGCCAAGCACCCATACTGGCCACACAAGCCTATTGCTGAGCTGTAGTGTCCATAAATAAACATGTCTGTAACCATTACATCATGGCTATCTTTCTTTGGATGCTAACTTATCACCGGTATCTCACAATCTAGGCTGTATAGACACTATTAAGGGGTTTTTTGGGCACTTTTCAGGCAAAGTTTCCTGGAAGAAACTGGGTGTAATGTTCTTACTATGTAGTTTGTCGGAGTTGATTCTCATGCTGGTAACCGAGTGCATTAGAATACAATCAGCGATCACAGTTTAAAGCTCTGTCAGCTGAGTATCTGAGTGCATTGTAGCATTGGTTATTTTCATTGTATCAACCCAGTGTCCTCTGCTGCTTGTTGGAGTTCAGACAATGATGGGCAGTTTGACTTCTGTGCCTGATGTTACACCGGTCACTTTCCCTGGTGAGTTGGCTGCAATTTCTTAACTCGCCACCAGGCAGCAACAGAGATCCCTTGTTTATAAAATGAAGTGTTGTGGGGTTGATGACTATAGTCAGTATATTTGGGTCACCGGTTTGAGTAATTATTCACAGACTATCAGCCTCACCCCTGTTTAACAAAGGATCAGTACCACACTGAAAGAAAACAAGTCTGCAGCAAAGGCTTAAAATAATAAAAAGGTGGCTGGGGACTGTTAGAAAGGACTGATGTAATATATTTGCATCTTTTTATGAATGTGATATATCAATGCAATCAATACAAAACCACCTTAGCCCCCTGTTCCTCAAGATAAAAAAAATAATAACTTTGTGCTATCCTTTTGACCAGTCAATCAAAAGCAGTGATGGCAAATTTAATTTCTCGCAGAAATATCTGATGCTAATGACAAATAGGTTTATAAAAATATCTGATGCTGCACATTATAGCTGAATTCATCAATGGCAAGAGTCTTCTCTGTGTCTGTACACTCAAGTGTCATGTTTCTTAAAACAGTGAAATATCAGTATTTTAGCATTATTGAGGCACTACAATGCTAATGGAAATACCTTAAAAGAAAATCCCGCCTATATTTCAAAGCATTATTACATTAAATGGTTATGGATAGCCCTGCTGGAAAGGAAAATGAAAAACTATTAGGATTAAAAGCTAAAGCGTTTTCTTTCTGTGGAAATTGGCTTAATGATTTTTTTTTTAACAGAGACCACTAGTTCCATGTAGATCACCTTTAGATCCCATTAGAAAACCATCAAATTCATTAATCAACCACTGGTCACCTGGTAAATTATTAGGATCCTGTACGTAGTGATAACAACCCATCAAAAAAAAGCCAAAAAACATTAACAAAAACAAAACACAAATAGGTTGCGGCAAAGCTAGGTTTTTTTGGTCAGGACTGTGTTTGTGTACATTACTATCCCGTAGTTACGTCTGTGAAATATGCAAAGAAAGTGTAGATAGTGTGGATAAACAAATGTTTGAGTAAACAAAAACGTCATGACCTTTCGTTCACTAACATTGTCAAGAGCTAAAAGTCCGTAATGTCTCTAGAATGGACTGCTTTTCCTCAAAACACTTCGCATATGTTTTGTTAGGTCTCAAGCAGCAGGTTTTGCAGAACTTTCGACATGACAGTATAATTACCCTTTAAAAGGCTTCACAACGTAGCAGCAGCGAAAAGCCACTACACTGCGAGGAGAGGTTAGCCGGTTCCGTCAGGGTTTGACTATTGAAGGGAGACAACGGTGATTGGCTACTGCTACCGGTGCTCCGGTCGCTGATTGGTCTCTTCTCTAACGTGGGTGGGACTTCATGCGTGGAGGTTTCCGCTGTGAGTGCAGTTTGACAGGAGAGGAGGCGAGCGGCTCGATTCAGGTAAACAGCTTACTATTTACCGCGGCTTCGTTGTAGCATAAATTTGACCGCGCCGGTCTCGTACAGTCTTAGCTAAGTGCTTCCTTTAGGTTAATTTTGCGAGCGCTGCGCCGTTAGGAAGGCTGTGTTCGGGCGACAGGTCCTAATGTGTCTGGCGGTGGATGGTGGTGATGGTGCTGACAGCGCAGCGCAGCGGCGTCACTGCAGACCACCGGCCAACGGTCACATTAGACATAGAGGACACTGCGTGAACAGCCTCGCTTACTTCGCTTATGGAGGACTTATAAACGAAGAATGGGTTTTTAACATTTCTTTTCGCTGTTTACGTGACTAGCCAGGGCTTACACAAGGCTAACGAGCTGCAGCTCGAGCTGAAAGAGAGTTTAACGTTACTTTAAGCGACAGCTAACGGCAGCTAAGAGAGCTGAAGGCTGTCACCATGGTGATGATGTTTAGCTATTTGAAATTTTAGCGAATATGTTTAACAGACTTGGGTGTATTTTCCGCAAGGGAGTACGTGGAGAAGTGATGTTCTGGTGTTCAGACGGTTTGTCACTAGCGAAGCACTCCGTGTTGTAGTTGTTAGCTGTAGCTAACAGGCTAGCACGAATCAGGAGAGCAGTGCGGAAAATCCGCATCTCTCTTGCGCCGCTAGCGCAGCATGGCTGGATATGGGACTGCCACCATGCACTCAGATGGAGATGTTATTTTTTCATTATTAAAGTATGAGAGCATTTTTGTTGTAGTTAGGTTATCTTTTCACTCGATCCTCACGGGTGTTTAAGTGAGGTCTGCGTAACGTCTTTCTGACGGAATGTAGCCAATATACACTAATACCGGTTTGAGGGTTGTCACGGTGCACGTTTTCAGGTCCAATACGGTTTGTCGGTTCTGAGGGTTTCAATATTTTATGCCTTAGAAATGTATTGATTCTGTAGAGCTCTAATTATAGTTATATTACAGAGATAGATTTAGCTCAGAAAAGCACCATCTGTATTTAAAAATAAGGCTGAAAAGGAGCAGGTGCTTGTGTAAAATGGGGATCTTATGAAGGAGTGTAACTGAGCTAACCTATAGAGAACAGAAAAATAGATAGGATGCCCCCATTGGCCTAGTTTTGACAGTGGATTCCACTGTTTCATTGTTTTGATCAGTCATTATTTTTATTGTCTATACTGCACTGATATCGCTTAACTCAATGCACAACTTGAATGTTGTGAGGTTGTGGTGACATTGGACTGATGACCATAAGGACAAATGCTTTTCACACAAACATGCAGCTTCTCTTCAGGTGTAGGCAGAGCAGAATTAAGCAAAAGTAATGCTAACATCAATGGAGATACCTCACAGGAATACAAACTTGAGTGTGTGTGTTTACTGTTTCCCACACTCGTCTTGATGCTTACACACTAAGCTCATTGTTAGTAGGAGACAATGCGACTAGGATGTGCCCGTTAGTGGCCAAGTAAAGTCTGTTGTTATGAAGCTTTTCTAACTTGCCCCCTCCTCTTGTTCTTATTCAAAACAAAAGAGCCGGTTTGAGGGGTGGCTTAGACTGTAGACTGCAGTCTATTAGACACACTTTTACTTTGAGCTGGTTTAGTTTGGCTGAAGAATGAGGGAGGATGAAGAGAGGATCTTTTAATGACTCCTCTTTCTGTAATCGTTCTGTATGAGTGGCATACTTCTTCACTAGTGACCCTTGTAGGTTACTAGTAGTATGAGTCTCAAATCTCTCCTTATTTTACCCCTTAAGAAGCCTGGGTCCACCATTTTACTATAGACTTCTATAACCTAAGAATAGCTCAACCTGTTTCCATTAAAGTTGTTGTAGTTACAGAATAATAAGCCTTAATATGTAAATAGCCTGGGGTTGTGAGGGGTTAAATGGATAGATCCGGTTTGGAAATCTAATTCACTGTAAAATAATAAACGTGTACACCTACAACTGTCTCACAGCAACTGTAATCTCTATTAATGCACCAAGGTATTAAAAGCGATTGTGCTGTTCATTAATTTATCTTTGACCATTATTTTGCCATGAATATGTTAAGGCTGAAAGTTGAGTAGTTTTTAATGTCAAAATTGCAAATTTAATAATAGCTCGTGTTGCCTACATTAGCAAGCCTTGAGTTTTAAGTGGGGAAATTTAACCTAATAACACTGAGCTTGTGAACTGCCTGTAGATGAGTTAGACAAGTTAGAAGCAAACAAACACCCATGTGCTATGTACATGACAACACAACTACAACCGCTATATTTCGTTTGGTGTTCAGGAATAGTGGATATGTTGCTCTTCTTGGTCAAAAAACAGCCCTGGACCTTTATAGAATTTGTATAAAATAATAGCAATAGTTAAATCATAATCACAATATTAGTCAGTAATATAATAATTAGATATTTGTTTGCCTCTCCTTGGATCACCACCTTATCGTGGTGGAGGGGTTTGCGTGCTTGAATGATCTTAGGAACTATGTTGTCTGGAGCAAAAGCTCCTGGTAGGGTCTCCCATGGCAAACTGGTCCTAGGTGACAGGTCAGACAAAGTGTGATCCATAATAACCCCTATGAAGACACAAAAGCAGGACTTGTGTACCCTGCCCGGAACAGGGTTACCGGGGCCCCACCCTGGAGCCAGGCCTGGGGGAGGGGCTCGCCAGCGATCGTCTGGTGGCCGGGCATTTACTCATGGTGCCCGGCCGGGCCCAGCCCGAAGGAGATACATGAGTCCCCCCTCCCATCGACCCACCACCAATGGGAGGGGCAGTAGTAGGGGTTCGGTGCGTTGTGGATCGGGCAGTGTCCGAAGGCGTGGGCCTTGGCGTTCTGATCCTCGGTTGCTGAAACTGGCTTTTGGAACTTGGAACGTTACCTCACTGGCGGGGAAAGAGCCTGAGTTGGTGCGCGAGGTTGAGAGATACCGGCTAGATATAGTCGGGCTCACCTCAACACACAGCTTGGGCTCTGGGTCCAATCTCCTTGAGAGGGGCTGGACTTTATTCTTTTCTGGAGTTGCCCATGGTGAGAGGCGGCGGGCAGGTGTGGGCTTTCTCATAGCCCCTCGACTTGGTGCCTGTATGTTGGGGTTTTCTCCGGTGGACGAGAGGGTAGCTTCCCTACGCCTTCGGGTTGGGGAACGGGTCCTGACTGTTGTCTGTGCTTATGCACCGAACAGCAGTTCAGAGTACCCAGCCTTCTTAGAGTCCTTGGGAAGTGTGCTTGAAAGTGCTCCTCCTGGAGACTCTATTGTCCTACTGGGGGACTTCAACGCTCACGTGGGCAATGACAGTGAGACCTGGAGGGGTGTGATTGGGAGGAATGACCTCTCTGATCTGAACCCAAGTGGTGTTCAGTTTTTGGACTTCTGCGCAAACCACAGTTTGTCCATCACGAACACCATGTTCGAACACAAGGATGTCCATAAGTGCACATGGCATCAGGACACCCTAGGCCGCAGTTTAATGATTGACTTTGTAGTCGTGTCATCGGACTTGCGGCCATGTGTTTTGGACACTCGGGTAAAGAGAGGAGCTGAGCTGTCAACTGATCACCACCTGGTGGTGAGTTGGATCAGGTGGTGGGGGAAGATGCCAGTCAGACCAGGCAAGCCCAAACGTATAGTGAGGGTTTGCTGGGAACGTCTAGCAGAAGAACCTGTCAGATTGATCTTCAACTCACACCTCCGTCAGAACTTTGACCAGATATCGGGGGAGGTGGGGGACATTGACTCAGAATGGGCCGTGTTCCGTTCCTCCATTGCTGAAGCGGCTGACTGTAGCTGTGGCCGTAAGGTAGTTGGTGCCTGTCGGGGCGGTAATCCTCGAACCCGGTGGTGGACACCCCAGGTGAGATATGCCGTCAAGCTGAAGAAGGAGTCCTACCGGGCATGGTTGGCCTGTGGGACACCAGAGGCAGCTGGCAGGTATCGACAGGCCAAGCGATCTGCGGCTTCAGTTGTCGCCAAGGCAAAAACCCGTGTATGGGAGGAGTTTGGTGAGGCCTTGGAAAGTGACTTTAAGTCGGCTCTGAAAAGATTCTGGCAAACCGTCAGGCGACTCAGAAGGGGAAAGCAGTGTGCCACTAGCACTGTATATAGTGGAGATGGTGTGCTGCTGACTTCGACTGAAGACGTCATTGGGCGGTGGAAGGAATACTTTGAGGACCTTCTCAATCCCACCGACACGTTCTCCAGTGAGGAGGCTGAGTCTGGGGACATGGGAATAGGCTTGTCCATTACTGAGGCCGAAGTCGCTAAGGTAGTTAAGAAGCTCCTTGGTGGCAAGGCTCCAGGGGTGAATGAGATCCGCCCTGAGTTCCTCAAGGCTCTGGATGTTGTGGAGCTGTCTTGGCTGACACGCCTTTTCAACATTGCGTGGACATCGGGGGCGGTGCCACTGGATTGGCAGACTGGGGTGGTGGTGCCTCTTTTTAAAAAAGGGGACCTGAGGGTGTGTTCCAACTACAGGGGAATCACACTCCTCAGCCTCCCTGGCAAGGTCTATGCAGGGGTACTGGAGAAGAGAGTCCGGCTTATAGTCGAACCTCGGATCCAGGAGGAACAGTGCGGGTTCCGCCCTGGTCGTGGAACACTGGACCAACTCTTCACCCTCTCCAGGATTCTGGAGGGTTCATGGGAGTTTGCCCAACCAGTCCACATGTGCTTTGTGGATCTGGAGAAGGCATTCGACTGTGTTCCCCGGGGTATTCTGTGGGAGGTGCTTCGGGAGTACGGGGTACATGGCTCTTTGCTACGAGCCATTCAGGCCCTGTACAAACAAAGCTGGAGTTTGGTTCGCATAGCCGGCAGTAAGTCAGACTCTTTCCCAGTGAGAGTTGGACTCCGTCAGGGCTGCCCTTTGTCACCGATTCTACTCATAATTTTTATGGATAGAATTTCTAGGCGCAGTCAAGGGATGGAGGGTGTCCGGTTTGGTGACCTCAGGGTCACATCGCTGCTGTTTGCAGATGATGTGGTCCTATTGGGGACATCAGGCCGCGAACTTCAGCTTTCGCTGGATCGGTTTGCAGCCGAGTGTGAAGCGGCTGGGATGAGAATCAGTACCTCTAAATCCGAGACCATGGTTCTCAGGCGGAAAAGGGTGGAGAGCCCTCTCTGGGTCGGGGATAGGCTCTTGCCTCAAGTGGAGGAGTTCAAGTATCTCGGGGTCTTGTTCACGAGTGATGGTACAAGGGAGCGGGAGATTGACAGGCGGATTGGTGCTGGGTCAGCAGTGGAATGCGGGCTCTTTACCGGTCTGTTGTGGTAAAGAAAGAGCTGAGCCATAAGGCAAGGCTCTCGATTTACCGGTCGATCTACGTTCCCACCCTCACCTATGGTCATGAGCTTTGGGTAATGACCGAAAGAATAAGATCGCGAATACAAGCGGCCGAAATGAGTTTCCTCCGCAGGGTGTCTGGACTCTCCCTTAGAGATAGGGTGAGAAGTTCAGTAATCCGGGAGGGACTCGGAGTAGAGCCGCTGCTTCTTCACGTCGAGAGGAGCCAGCTGAGGTGGTTCGGGCATCTGGTTAGGATGCCTCCTGGACGCCTCCCTCGGGAGGTGTCACAGGCAAGTCCACCTGGGAGGAGACCCCGGGGAAGACCCAGGACACGCTGGCGCGACTATATCGCCCAGCTGGCCTGGGAGCGCCTCGGAATCCCCCTTGGAGAGCTGGTGGAAGTGGCTGGGGAAAGGGAGGTCTGGGCTTCATTGCTTAGGATGCTGCCCCCGCGACCCGAACCCCGGAGAAGCGGAAGATAATGGATGGATGGATGGATGGATGGATATTTGTTTGTAGAATGATGTGCATATGAAGCAAATAGAAGCCATAATAAAATACCCTATGTATGAATGGATGAGGAGCTTTCCATAAACCAATGGTCTGTCACATTATTTCCTTATGAACTAGTATAACAGAGTCCTCAGGTAGCATTCATTGTTACTCTTTAAGTTAGTCCTCACTCTTTAAAATGAATTAGTTAAAAAAAATAAGCCAAGTGAAAGTGCACTGCTAGCTTGGCGCAAACATATGGAAATAGACATACTGTGAGAATTGTCATAGATGTGGTAATTAGATGCAGCTGCTTATAAAGTGAAGGTTTCTGCATTAAGCCACTTGAGGATGGCCTACTGCTTTTTTCCATATTGAGCTAATGATCTCAGACGCTGCTCATTGTCTGACGTCCTGCTAGTCTACACTTACTGTAATGCACTTGATGGATCATAATCAGACCCCCATCCTCACCACCCACTGATTGGGCTGGCACAATTTACGTCTGGATGTATTCAGAAAGAAAGAAAAAGTGTGGTCTAGTGGATGCTTGATGGGAAAAGCAGTTAACCCCAGAGTGGTAGAGAGGGGAAATAAGCGACTGGCAGCATCTCAGCAATGGAGAAAAAAGAGACAGAAAAGAGAGGCTAAAGCGCCAGTGTGGCAGATCAAAAGGGCATAGCAGGGATCAAAATTGCGTTTGTGTGTGTGTGTGTGTGTGCGCATATGCGCATGCATCTGCTGATTTTTTAGAGATAATGATATTGGGGGAGGGGCTGTGTTTAGAGTATTCTGACCTTATGGTGTGTGCTGTTGTGTCTGTCACTGAACATCACCTGCATTTTAGAATATGGTTCAGACATGGTTGTGAAATGTACATTTCTTTAGCATGCAGCAGAGGTTTGTTTTGTATTTGTTGAAGTGAGCATGTGATAAAATGCTAGATTAGCTCCTTTAACTGTATTTGTGAAAAGAGAAGGATGTCTAATTTGTGTTTAAAACTATTTTGGTTCAGTTAAAAATCAGATTTACACACTTTCCATTCCCCCCAAATGTAGTCAGTCAGCATAGGCATGTTTGGTGTCTGAACATTGCTTCTTTTGTTTTACACTGGAGCTACGATGCCAGTAAGTCTAACAACTAATTGTAGTTTGTAGCCACTAGCTAGTCACACATTTGCATTAAACCACTTAGATAACAATGTGTTATACATAGCCAGAACAGCGCTACCAAGTCCATTTAACTTGATGTGGTTTCAGGCAAGTTTTATTGACGTTCACCCGGTGAACAGTGACTTGCAAGACAGTAACCTGCATAATTTTCAGTGCAAAACAACAGAAACAAACAACAGAGAGCAAAAAATTAATTTGTGATTTAAGTAGTCCTTCAATAAAGACTTCCACTAATTTGTCAAATTTTCTGCTTGATTTAACAATAAATGTGGAATTCTAGAGAAACTTATTGGGTCAAACTTGTTTTCAGTGGTGGTGATAGGAACCAGGCATGTGAAGAGTTTAATGGCCCTACCCCACAGAAAGTTATTATGTTACATTTTTACAGATATGTTGTCTGAACAGATTTTCACCTAAAACATATTTTCAAGATACATTAGTGGTGGAAAGGTACATATAGATAATTTAAAGTCAAAACAGTCCCCTAAGCAAACTTTCATATTCAGGCATTTCAGATTTACCACCATTTACCATTATCAACATTACATGTTAAAGCTCAGAAGACATGTGAAGGTTCACTGGTCATTTTGGACAGGAAATAAAATTGATATATTTATATTGTAAACATTGTGACCCCTGGTTCTTATCACCACCACTATAAAGAAACGTTAGTTGGTCTGATTCCTTCAGTGCACCTTTCCACATCAAACCAAACAGTTGAATCCCTTTTTAACCCCTTAAAAACACAGGCTTTGGACTGGCTGGACATTTAATGGGTTAAACCTTTAAATTCTAAATGCCTGTAAGTGGCCTCACACTTTATAGTTCCTCAGTCCCATAACTACATATTAGTTTCATAGTAGTTACTGCATAATAAATCTTAAGATTAATGAACAATAAGCCTTGAATTCAGTGGGTGAAATGAGAGAGAGAAAGAGAGGATGTGTGTGTTGCTGCATGTTGCATGATGCCCATTGCTTTGATGTGTGTGTTGCAGCACTAGTTGTTAATGGACCAGCTGTGTACGGTGCCGCTATTAGAATGGGACAGAGCACCTCGGGATCAGAGTCCCCAGAACCACCAGAGGTGAGCATGCCCCTCCTTCCCCTGACCTCCTAACACACAAAGATACACCAATACAAATTATGGCTGCACAGTATATCATTTGTATTGTATTTGTATTTATAATGATTGCCTCAATATTTACCTTTGCAATACTGATATTGTAGAAGGCTGTAATTTGCAAATAAGCCTTCTGAAAAATCACATTTTTATTTTGCTTCATGTATCTCGACCAACCTGAGATACTTTAGAGTGCCTGTGGGTGTTTTTAATCAAAGCGTTCAGATGATCCAACAAACATAAGTCATTTTGGTCAGGCTAGTCTTTAATCATGCTGCATTAAATGCCACTGGACAACAGTTATTTTCCAGTTTTTTTGTTTAATTTCTGCCTAAGGCAATTATTAAGATGCAAGCAAAGTCGTAGAGAGTGGCTTCATTGTAGAGAATCTTACCAGGTCTTGTTCACAGTGGTGGTGATAGGAACATTTAATGCTTGTAAAAGCTCCCAAAAAGTTGTTCCACAAAATGGTTATAAGTACGCTTACTAATGCCTGAGACACAGTTTTATGTTTGATCTAAAATGTATTTTTTGAAACACATTCATGGCATGTCTGCATTGGAATTATGAAGAAAAATCATTGTAAGATCAGAGCTTTTACTGTGACACATTCTTAAGTCGTATTGCTGTGCTTTGTGTCACTCAGTGCTAAGCCACACAGTGCTGTGCAATATATTGTACCAATATATTGCAATGCTACAATCATGCAATCTGCAATCATGAGATATAGCAGTGGATTCACACAATATATTTTATCCAGATTGTGCTGCCTTAAGACATACACTCACACTGTTATAGTTCTCTCTTACAACACTGTCTTTTTAGTAGTGTGACACTCAAAAGATCAGTCAGAGAAGACTAAAGTGATTAAGAGTTGACTAGGAACTCTACTGCTCTAAATTCTAAGCTGTAGCATAATTTGTTGGCTGTACATCCTGTACCACATCCTTCCAACCTCCACCAGATACTTTATCAAGCATACTTCACCCCATATCACAATACAGCTACCCACTCATGCTTATTCCCTTTAGTCCTGCATTTCTGTAACACACTAGAACTTAAATAGCATGAAAAGCATACAAATATCTTTATCATGATAACTAAGGATCATTTATGATCATCATAAAAAACATAAATCATCAAAGAAAAAAACGTAATGAATTAAATAATGTGCTACATGAAAAGTTAGAGACAACTGGTTATTTAGCACAGTGAGTATTAAAAAGGCCCATTCGCTCCATTTGAGTGAATTTACATTGGAACCTGGGGTAATTTCTTGTTTTACAGGTGCTCCTCTGTGATTTATTTACCCCCGGATTGGCTGTGTCTCTATTGTTTTCCCTTTTGCTTCTCCCTTTTTACCCAACTTAACTGTCATTTGATAAATGTAAAAATAAACCTTTTATATTCACATATAGCTACACAATATCATCATATCATTTCTTTAAATGCACCATATCTTTGTGTGGTGGGTAAAATTGTCACATCACTTACTACCTTGGTGAAAGCATTTTTCATTTTGCTTTAACAGAGAGGAATGTGTTGAATTTCTGTGATATAGCAGAAATTTGAATGTCATCAGTGCAACCTAAAATCAGTTCCAGTGACTGTAAATGCTGTGCTGCCACTTTCTGGAAATCACTAATGCTGTTCAGTTATCAAGAAAATCATCAAAATATGGAGTGTAACTTTGACTTTCTCTCCACCAAACACAAAGAGGATGGACTGAATGAAGCTCTGTGACATCAGAGAACACAGTTCCGCTGCTCCACAGCCCTTTACACTTCCCAATAATTACTGCGTTTAAACGAGCCATGCACCCACAAAGTCTGTTTAGACTCCTCCCAATGCACTCCCCATTTTCATCTAGCCCTTTTTAAGACCAGCTGTCAGCTTTTCCTCCCCCCTGAATGATCAGTCGTCAATACTAACAGCTGTTCACCTTGTTTCCATCCTCCAGTCTCCTTTTTTCATCAGGATTCTGTTTAAGCAGATGATTGCTTTGTTGATTTTTCACTAATGAGGGCAGATGGTCAAAACTGGTTGGCTAGGAGATCACATGATCCCTTTACAGTGACTAGTAATAAGTGTCCTTTTGTGCCTGATGTGTGACGAGCTTTGCGTTTCCTTGTATAGTGGTTCATAGTACAACTTGGGGACAGTAAACTGACCCTAAATCTGCTGTAAAGAGGAAAAGGCTAAATTGCTGTAACAGAAACATTCTTATCAAAATATACTGTCTGAGTTGGTGTGCCTTTACCATTACATAACAGTTCACTAATGTTACTGCTGCAATACTACATGGCAGTTCATAAGAGTTGACAGCGTTCGCTGATTAACTGTTTGAAGACTGAATGTAAGAGGCCCTCCCAGAACATAAACACAAGTAGGATTAGCTCCTTAGATTTTAGCCTACTTTTACAGTTATTAAGGAACATATTCTACATCTTTCTTTTTTTCCCCTTTTCCCTGAGGTCCACTTATGACATTTGTGTGTGTGTGTGCGTGTGTGTGTGCATGTGTGTGTGTGTGTGTTTGTGTGGGGGTGTGTGTGTGTGTATGCATGCCTGCCTGTGTGTATACCAAAATTATGTATTTTTACATGACTGTTTTTTTTTTTACTTCTCTCTATCCTTTAAAATTAAACATTAAACAGGGTATTTATGTTACTGTGCGTTTAAGACAGATATGTGCAAATTATGTCTGTTCTAATTGGCTTCCCTGCATTGTGCCCATGGGCTGAAACACTCCTTATAACTTAAACATAAATAGACAGGTTAAACTGCTGTAGGCTTGCAATAGGCTGATTTAGACACCAGTTTTGTGACATCACAAAAAAATTCAAAACAAGGGTCAAGTGAATGGTACATGTTAAAACTTTAGCAATGTTGACATACTACATCAATACTTTTTCAAAATGGTGAGAACACCCACCCCCCACCCATTTTCTAAGCCGCTTCTCCCTCAGGGTGCGGGGGGGTATGGTGAGAACAATTCCATGAAATTTTTTTTCCATTCAATGAGCCCTTTATTGGAATTCAGTAAAATTATTCAGTAACTTGAATCTAATATGTAAGTGTTGTTATGAGAGAAAGAAATTAAGATGCATATACACATCTATTAGGGTACATTTACACAGCAGATAAAAGTGGCCCAAATCTGATTTTTTTCCTCAAATGTGACACAGATGTGTCATCTGTCATCAGTGTGTCATCTGTGTGTCAGTGTGAACAGCAAAAAATGCATTAAATCTGATATTTTCAATTCCGATTTGAGACGCTTTTATATGTGGTACTGAAATCCGATACATATCCGATCCGTAGCAATGCGACTCAGTCTGAACAGCCAGATCAGCATTCATTCATTCAATTCGGAAGTCATCATTTTGCGCTGCTGAGGCTTATAAACATTTAGGCTGATGTTTCTGTATCAGAAGAGACTCATCGCAGCCGCTCCATGTTTGAAGAGGTTTCGAACAAAATGGCTGAGACCGAGGCTGCAGCGTCAGAGAAAAGTTGAAAGAATCCGAGGACATGAACTACAGAAGTGGCTGTGGCCGAATACCGGGCCCTTTTTTACGGCGAGCTCGAACACACTGTGGGTGATGAGCCCAGCTGTCAACCACTGGAATTTTGTTGTTGCTCCTGTAATGCTGGTGAAGACAAAACTGAGAGCGACTAGTGTTCGCTAGTCTTCATGATTGTTTACCTCTGGATGAGCCACGTGAAGTATTGTTCTTTTACGCATGCGGGTCGGTTTAGGAGCGTGATCTGTTCAGACTGATTTCGCAAACAGATCACATTTAAAAGATAATGTGAACAGCTAAACAAGAAAATCAGATTTGGACCACTTTTTACCTGCTGTGTAAACGTAACCTTACGTTAGCTTCCCTGACCAAGATTAAGCCTAAACTAAACAGAATTTCTAATGCTGATTCAATGTTAGGTTTAAAGTAGCTGAAGGTGTATTTGATTATTTGTCTTTGATCTGCTTCCATATTTAAAAGTAGAATGAGTCAGTATATGTATCTTTTATAGTATTTTTTTCTGTTATTGTTTACAGTTATTTTGAAATGTTAGGTTATGAAAGCTCCTCTCTGTTCTTTCATCTTCATTCTGTCACTCTCTTTCAGTTCCCCTGATGTTATTCATTACATGCTGTATATTGCGTATGTCTGTTATGCTGTCATGATGTCCTTGCTTCATGCTTGAAGGCTAAACTGAAAGATAACTGAACAGCTAATAAAAACATATTTGACTTCTGTTAGCAGTGTTGGGAGACTGGTTTGATATGTAAAAGAAAAGAATTAAGGTTTCAAAGGACAGACAAAAGAGAGAAAGGCAAAGAATGAGGGAGTAGGAGTCTGAGAAGCAGTGTAGGAGTAACTGAAAGAGGGACTGAGCTGGAATTGTATAATGAGTGCGTGGATGAGACAATAGAGGAGAAAAAGTTGCTCTTCCAAGTGTAATAAGCAATATATTGGTCATGATGGTATGATGCATCTGTCAAACTTATCTCTCTCCCTTTCTTTCTCTCTATCTGTATATCTGCTTTTTTATTTCTAGCAGGACGGATTTAGAAACCTAAAGACATTAGTGGAGGACCATCTTCAGACCAGCATGGTTAGTATTAATGCACATATTACTGGTACGAAAGGGAACATGTTGACACATGGTGCAAGTTGAGCCGTCATAACTTGTGCAACTCCACCCTCTGCGCTAATTGCTGTTTTATTCACTGTGTTGGATTCAGTCTTACAGGGGAATTTCACAGATTTCTGCCCAGTTAAATGATTAAGATGTAAACAGAATCATTCCGAGTGATATGATATGAAATGACGTTTACAGAGTAAGAATTGCTCACAGTGGTGGTGATAGAAACCAGACATCCAGAGTCTTTAATGTCACTGAAAGCTACCTCACCAAATGTTGTTACACAAAATGATTACAGAATTTTATGTCTTATACATTACTTTAAGATAATTGAGTTAAAATTTTAGCCTAAAACACCATTTATAAAAAATACATTCATAATGGAGAGGAATGTGCAGGCTGTTATAAGGCAAAATAGTTGCCTTAAGGAAACTTGTTTTTCTTTCTTTCTTTTTTAAAAAAAGATTTATCACATCAGTCCAGATGTTTAGATCAAATCTAAGCATCTGATTAATGTTGATAATTCTTTTAGCAAATATCTGCCAATACTGAGATGGTTCCGATATCACTGTGTGTCCGTACTGCAAAGAACCACATTTGTAAAGAGATGCATGAGTCTGAAGCACCTTTTTGAAGTTTAAATAACCTACATAATGCAAATATTCTACATCTAAGTCAAGAACCATTAGGGACGCTTATTTTCATGATTTTGTACTCTCCTTTTATACTATCCCTAACTCTTGTCTCTCTCTATCAGATGGTGGGAATAGTGCTCGGTGCTGGCATTGCCATAGTCCTCATTGCCATCCTCATCTTCTTTGTCCTGCGGAGAATCCAGCTCCGGAGTCAGTATCTAGAAGAATTCTCATTAATTAGAAATGCTCATGTCTGTGCTTTTTTAGTAGCTTCATTGTTTGATATTCTATCCGAATACTATATTTTCCTCATATACAGTTACAGATGATAATGTTCTGACCTCTTTGCTTTTGAATTTGCAGACCTTGCAGCTCAAGAAGCCCCAAAGTACCGTTTCCGTAAAAGAGACAAAGTTTTATTCTATGGCAGGAAGATCATGAGGAAAGTGTCTCAGTCTACATCATCTTTAGTTGGAACATCCTCCTCCTCCTCCCGGCCAAGACTAAAGAAGAAGCAGAAGATGCTTAACATTGCCAAAAAGTATGTATTTAGAATAGAATGGGACGGAATGAAAATTCCTGTTATGATATTAAGCTTTGTAGTGTCTGTGCAGTATTTTTATATATACTGAAAATGTTAAAAAGGTAAAATAATACCTCCATTCTCTCTCTTAGAATCTTGCGCTTTAAGAAAGAAGTGCCCACTCTCCAAATGAAGGAGCCCCCTCCTTCTGTATTGGAGGCTGACCTTACAGAATTTGATGTGGCCAACTCACATCTGCCTTCAGAGGTGCTCTACATGCTCAAAAACGTGCGGTAAGCAAGCACACATTTGTCAGTGAATGGGTGTAGCTAGATATGTTTTCACTACGGTCATCATTAGTGAGTCATTGTGCTCATAGCCGCTTTTGTATTTGAACAGTGACATGACTCTTTCCTGTAGGGGCTGGGTATTATAACCTTTGCATGAGGAGATGATGAAATGTTGATACAGCATAAACATTGCTGTATCATCTGTTATTTTCCTTGACTTGATCGATGTAGACGTTGTTATCAGGGGTATAAATCTCAGACCTCACAATGATTTGGTTTTGTCTAGATTTCTTAGGACGCTATTCTGGGCATCATGAAATCTCAGATTAGACCACAGTTTGGTTCAGTTCAGTTATTTTTTGTCTTATTGATAATTATTTTAAAAAGTACACTGTATACACAAATGTGATTGGAGACTGTTTAGTGAATATAGGCAATAATGCAATACATTAAACTTTATTTATTTTAATTTTTCAAATATTCTTTGGCCAAAGAATGTGTTCCTATTTTATTAAATACTACTACAATTGATAATAGTCAAGTTTTAACATTTAAAAACAATAAGATTGAATCACTACCTTCATGCATCATGCACTATGCACTTTTATACAGTTATTGTCTTCAAAACTACAGTACTGTGTAAAAGATAGAGTCACCCTTCATTCGATTAGCTTTCAGTTAAAACAGCCATTAAGGACTGAAGTTATTCAGAGGTATTTCTGTCCATCCTGCTACTGTGTGAAAACAACTTAGTGCCATGGGTCTGAAAGAATGTGTAACGGCCAAGAAGTCATTACTAAGAAAATGAAACAGACAAAAAAGAAGATTTTCAAATTCAGGAACTGAAACGAAATGGTTACTGTTCTCAGACCAATGGACCTACCACCCCAGAGTCCAGACCTCAGCAACATTAAATGTCTTTAGGATTATTTGAAACATGAAAAGCCGAAAATGCATTTAGCTTCCAACTTTGGAATTGTGGAAAAACTGGAAGTAAGTCTCCCAAAAAGAATGGAAGCTGTTGGCCATATTAAATTCTGATCAGTTTGATATTATATTAAATATTTGAGGCTTCTGTGTAATTTTCTGTTAAATATGTTTCTGCTTTTTTTCTGATAGAAAAACTAAATTGTACTTAAGGGCAGTTTTTTGCTGGTTTTTGACTTTTGCACAGTACTGTAGATGGGAAGTCATGAGATGACCTGTATTCTCTCACTGTATTTTATGTGCAGTGTTTTAGGCCACTTTGAGAAGCCTTTATTTCTGGAGCTCTGTAAGCACATGGTGTTCCTGCAGTTCCAGCAGGGCGAGTATGTCTTTAGACCCGGACAGCCTGACAGCAGCATTTACGTGGTGCAGGACGGCAAACTGGAGCTGTGTCTTACCGGACAGGTGTGTATGTGTGTGTTAATGAATGGTAATTTACTGGCCATTGGAATGTGTGGTCTATAATTGTACAAAGATAATGTGCTTTGTTATCTAGAGAGGTTCATGTGTGTTATCATTAAGCCCTGACCACTTACCTCCTACAGTATCAGATTAGGGGTTTTGTGTTTTGACTGATTTTTAGTCATGAGAAAGAATTGTCTGGCAGTGTGCAAAATCAGCAAGTCAATCAAGCATTTATTATGAATCATTCACTCTCTCTCTCACTGTTTATCCCTCAATAAAGGATGGCAAGGATGGAGTGGTGAAAGAAGTGTACCCAGGAGACTCTGTCCATAGTCTGTTGAGTATTCTTGATGTTATCACAGTAAGTCACACCCACTTCCTGTCCAGACATTCCATAGTGGACTGATGACTTCATTTACAGTCATAGTGCAAGTGTCATACACTCAGCTCCATTCAGTTTATGTAATAGTCTTCTGCTTAATCTCCACCTCCTCCTTAGTTCTTTCATCTTTCTGTGTCTTTCTCCCTTCTCACTTTCTGTTTCTTTTACACTTGTATTATAAACTTATAAACTGAACCTAAACAATTGAAACTTTGCAAATTAATGTAAAAATGTAAAATAATTATTGAATCTAAGAGAAAAAAAAATGAAGGGACAGATTTACTAAGAGAGGTATTAATTACCCACAATTTGACAACACTTTGCATCGTTTTGGTGGCTAGTTTAGCGGGTAATCTGCTAGCATACATGTAAATAACTATATGAGCAGCTGTGTTTGGCTGTTTCCACTGGATAGGGGCAATACATATATATACACATATACATATATATATATATATATATATATATATGTGTGTGTGTGTGTGTGTGTGTGTCTGGTTGTGATTGGTTGTGATGTAGCCCTGTAAAAAGCCTTTGTGAGAGAGGCCCCTGGTTTTGTCTGAAAATAATGACTTAATTTCCTCAATTTTTTTTACTAATTGTTGTCTTATTTTGAAGTAGAAGTTCAAGTAAACACATACTTTCTTGACAAGTAATAATTCATTTTATATATGTGTTTATATTTATGTGTGTGTGTGTGTGTGTCTGTGTGTGTGTGTGTGTGTGTGTTTCAGGTTCAAACTTGGCTGTTTAGGTCAAAAAGATGACTTATTTTCTCAGTCATTTGACTTAGTAAATCAAAATGTTGACTAACTCAAAAAAATGAATTATTACTTGTCAAGAAAGTTTGTGTTTACTTCAACTTCTACTTCAAAATAAGACAACAATTAGTAAAAAATTTGAGGAAATTAAGTAATTATTTTCAAACAAAACCAGGGGCCTCTCTCACAAAGGCTTTTTACAGGGCTACATCACAACCAATCAGGGACTGACAGACGTGGTCCTTTTTGGGTCACTTTATTTTCTTTGTGACATTTGTGGTATCAAACATGTCAAGAACATCACTTCTTCAGTGGAGGAAGCAAACCATACTCCAGTGATAGGTGTAATAAATGCTATTTATGTACATTTCTACTTCTTTTTTGAGAATTAAGTTACTGGGTTCCTCCTTGTTTTTCACATGATTAGTTGACCATCATAAATGTCACATTTTCATGTGCATGCTTGGGTATTTAAACCTGGGTCAACAGAGAAAGTTCATAAAATGAGTTAACCACAGTTCCTATTTTTAAGGCTTTGTGAAGCTGAAACTTCAGTCAGAAATCTTATCAGAGTTGAACTTGATTCATGACACAGGACTCTGCTCTTTGATGGTGTTGTAAATTATAAAGAGAAAGCAAAAAGTTTTTTTATTTCCTTCATCAAATCAAGATTAATGTGGAATAAATGTCAGTGTTTTTTTTTCCATCAAAAATAAATGAATGTTTCTTCTCTCTGGGCCATGCTAGTGCCAAAAATAAGACAAGCTTTTCACAGACCTTAAAGTATTTATGATCTGCCTTGGTTAACAGGAGTAGGTGCTTCGTTATAATAATGTCCTCCCAGTACTTTGCACTTTGAGAGGGAAACTCCTGTAATTGCATATGCTATGAAACAAAAGCGAAAAAAGAGCCATCACTCCCTCTTTGTTCATTTTATAGGCGCTGAAGCCCCATTGCATCTTTAAATCATGACAGTCACTATCTAACACCAAATTGGAGTTTGCAGTGGTGCAAAATGTTAATAAATGTCCCTACATGAAATAGGTTAATAGGTCATATTTTCTTCTTTCTATTTTTCCTTTGTGGCTTTCAGGGTCACCAGAGGCCGTATCGGACGGTGTCTGCCAGAGCTGCAGAAGTGTCTACTGTTCTCCGTTTGCCTGTCGAGGCTTTTCTATCCATTTTTGAGAAATATCCAGAGAGCTTAGTGCGTGTGGTACAGGTAAGGAACCAGTGTGCACTAGGACCGATATTGATACAGTTTTAAAAATTCAGATTGGTGATAATATTGGCAAATGTAATTGTATATTTTAGGTTTTTGTTTGTTTAGTTTAACAGTGTTTTACTGGTAGATATGATTCTCATAGTTTCTAAACTTGAATAAACAGCAATAACTCAGTCTTAAATAATATAGACATTGAAGCACTGGATTTGTGCTACCCTGAATTCTTTGAGGTTTTGATATGTGCACATTATCTCGTATTACTTTTATTGTTCATCAGAGACCAGTAGTTGTTTATATTATATTAATCTCATGCTAAAGTTTCAGCTTGGATTCATTTTACATGGTTTTGTTATTTTAACCTCTGCAGTGTTAATTGTTTAGGTTTGCTAGTTTAGCCTGTATTTCTAGCCTTATATTGTGCTCCCCAGTGGCACAAATGACCAAGGATTCCCTGGAATTTGCTAGTTCAATCTTGGTGATGCTGCAGCCAGAAAAAGTTGCTAATTATCCATGTGCTATGGGTGGTATTTTCACTGATGTCAAGAAATACATGGGTCATCAATATTAGCCTTCATTATTGTGCAACTCTCTGTGTGGAGTTTGCATGTTCTCCCCGTGTCTGTGTGGGTTTCCTCCGGGTTCTCCGGTTTCCTCCCACAGTCCAAAGACATGCAGTCAGGCCAATTAGACATGCTAAATTGCCCCTGGGTGTGAGTGTGTGAGTGACTGTCTGTGTCTGTCTGTCTGCCCGCCCTGCGATGGACTGGCGACCTGTCCAGGGTGTATCCTGCCTTCCGCCCGATGACTGCTGGGATAGGCTCCAGCACCCCCCGTGACCCTGACGGAGAAGTGGCTTAGAAAATGGATATTGTGCAACTAATGTATTTCCCTGACCCTTGTATATACGATACTTTTGTTTAGTTTACCAGCGCTTTGCATCCAAAAGTGGTGTGACTGGATGTTGAAATATATGTTACTTTTTCTTTCATATCTCTAGATTATCATGGTGAGGCTGCAGAGGGTGACAATTCTGGCCTTGCACAACTACCTAGGCTTGACTAATGAGCTCTTCAGCCATGTAAGACACACAAGCACACACATAAATAGACATGCCTCCTTAAAGCAAGCTTTGAGAATTCAACCTATCTCATAAAAAAAGCTTTGAGAATTCAACCTATCTCATAAAAAAAGCTTTGAGAATTCAACCTATCTCATAAAAAAACTATTTTTCAAAATTGAAATTGTTATATTTATCTGGTAGTCATTGCGACCCAGGGTTCCCATCACCACCACTGTACATAAATGTGGGTCAGTAAGTCTTTTCTGCAATGAAGTACATTACATCAAACCACTCTGATTGACTTTCTTTAAATCTCAGTTTATTTTTTTATTTGCATAAATTGTCTCATACATATAACGCAGTAATAGTAATAATAGTTGTGTAAAGTAAGCAACAAAGGACAATCTTCAAATAAAGTTTATAAAAATATGCATTTAGCGGCTTCTACAAATGACAGAGCTTTGTCACCCAGTTACTTATTTTGTGTCACTGTTTTTGCAGGAGATGCAGCCGTTGCGTTTGCCCCCCCTCTCTCCTCACACCACCCGCACCAGCCCTGTAAGGCACAGCAAAAGATTCAGCAGCCTCACCGTTCCAGATGAACAGCGAGAGGCTGCTGTACGAGACGCCAATGGTAAGACTCAAAAGAAAGATGAAAGCACCAGTAAAACTGATGCAGGGGACAAACACAGAGAGACATACAGGCAAGGCATAAAAAAGATTCAAAGAAGACGCTGTTTGCTGGAACATAAGTATAAAACTTAGAGTTCAGTGTATTCTTAGCTGTAACACATCTCAGCTGTCTAATTAAGAGCTCGATAGGTATGAAGTAGAAACCAGTGTGTAGCTCACTGGATTCAAATGGTAGTTCAGGAAATTTTGCTTTACCCCAAATGTAGTTAATCAGCCAAGTCCTGTGGTGTCTGACACAACATACAGCTATCTATAACACATATACAAAAGTCACATAGCTAAAAACAGTAATAGCAGACATCTTGAAGTAGGGGTGGCCGATATGGCAAAAATATCATTTCACGATTTTTTTGCGCATCAAAAAATCTTATTTTGTTTTAGTTTAAATGTGAAGATGAAGTCTGTGGCCAAAGCACTGCAGACGAGTCCAGCCATTTGAATAAAAAAAATTATCTATTAATATGGTGAGAAATTTTTATTCAATAAAATGTCTTAATATAAGAAAAATTCTATAGTACTATACTATAGATGTACTTATATGTACTATAGATGATCTTAGAATCTTTCAGTATCTTTTATAGTATATATTTTATAGTGTGTATATATATATATATACTTTTTGGTTAAAGGCGTAGATTTAAGTAACATTAATTTGATCTTCTATCACAAAAAAAATCTAAAATTAGAAAAAAAAGCCAAATGATGTTTTCTTTTAAAATATAAAAAAATGTCCAATTAAATTTAAAGTAAGTAACATTGTCTTGAAATCACTTCCTTTATAGTGGAGAGCTTTAAAACTTTTCAGGTGTCTCAAAAAAGTATAAATAAGATATTCGTAGACAAAATTTCTAAAAGCTAGCTGATTAATCTTAGACATGCATATATTTTTCAGTTTGTTAATCTTTAAATACAAAAGCAAAGTCAATTGTTAATTTTCAAGATTTTTTGCCTTGTTAAGATTGGATAAAATTTTGCTTACCTTTGATCCAGTTCATAGTTTTGATATTGAGCTGTGAGTGTAGTCTTCCAGTTTAATACAAAACCTTTTCAGCTTCAACACTTCCAGATGATCAGGATAGCATGTGTCTGAAAATTATTGCCTTTTCACATTTTTTAGTCTAATAATTTGACTAATTTACTGCCAGTGCCGTTCTCACTTCAGCTTCGTGCTGAGTTTTTCCTTCACTTGATGAATGAAGGATGACTAGATTGTCTAAGAGGCACAGCCCAACATTACTTTGCAAATGATCAGTTGTATCTGGACTTTCGTCCATGTATATAGTTAAAAATCAGACACCAAACTCTTACACTACAGCTTTAGGGTAAAAAGGTTGATCTAGTTAAAAACCAGCATCAGCAAGAATGCACTGAATATACACTTTAACAGGGCCAGACTTAAGAAAGCGTACCGCTGAAAACAAGCTGTTTTCTCTCTGTGTGTAGCAGAATGCTTGATGTACCATCATACTGTGGCTAATTACTCACTAATTGCTGAAATATTACTTGGTTATTTTAAGATGACCATAACCAAGCATATCATTAGAAAAATGAACTCAGAATATCTGCATTCATGCTGAAAGCATTACTGATGAGTATAATTAGACCATTTCCACATTTCCGTTCAGCCCAGAGCTGTGTTTTTAAAACTCACAATCTGTTCTGATAACTTTTGGGTGTCTGCTAAAGGGCACTGTATAATTTATTTTAACATAAATGGTGATATTTTAAGTTCTGTGTAGTGTATGTTCAGGGTTTGCCAGCTGATGGCAATGAAAAACAGATTTGTTCTTCATCATGGTTTAGTAAAAGGTCATTTAAAGTTTATTTATATGCTGTTTTTTTGCAGCAGGGGATCATGGGAAGGAAGGAAGCAGCACCATTCCGACCCTCAGCAGGGCTATCTCGATGCCTGTGGACATCGCTGGTGGGTGCTTGTCTCTGTCAACTGTTACTGTGTAATGTAAATTGATCCTGTTCTGAGGAGCCTTTATATTGGCCTATTCATCAAGAAGCTTTCACACAATATGAAAGGCAAATGACAAATATGGAGATACAAGGTTTTGTTCCGACAGCAACAATATACAACTGGGTCAATTGGTAAACACAAATGACAGTGTTCGTGGCTGCTGCAGAGTTTCATAGTGTATAGAGCAAAACAGTAAACAGATAAGAGGCTGATCACATGCTTCCTGTGCAAGAAGCATTTATCTTTTCATGTGCTATCTAATGTTGGTTGTTTGGGCTAACCTCACTCTTCTCTATTTTGTACCTCTCTCTATTTCTGTCTTTTCCTCTGTTTCCGTCTTTCCATCTCTCTCTCTCTCTCTCTCTCTCTCTCTCTCTCTCTCTCTCTCTCTCTCTCTCTCCCTCCCTCTCTCTCTCTCTCTCTCTCTCTCTCTCTCTCTCTCTCTCTGTGTGTGCACTGAAACACTTTAAGCATTTTTTTTGCCTGTGAAAACACTAATAGATATATTTGAATAGATGCAAAAAACAGGCAAAGTAAAAACTTTCAAAAACGTATTTGATATCTTGTAAGCTAGTTAGAAGTACGATGTTTGATTTCAGATATCTAGTGAACATCCTAAGTCATTGCATGGCTTTGTTACATTCCATCACCAGTGCACTTAATTTAACATAATGAAGCACTAATTAATAAAAGCAGCTACTGGAAAATAAATCACAGTAATCCTGACCTGCTGTGATGAGAGATTTGGAAACGGTTAAAAAACTGACATATTGACTTTCATAAAATTACTACTTAGAGTAGTAATGTTATTTATATATGTTCTAATATAATTTTTTTTTAGCAAGGTACATTAGTGAGTAAATGTGAACTGAATTTAGAGCTAATAGCTATTTAAATAAAAACAGCTCCAAAGATGGTTGCAATTGCAATACTAGTCTACTACTACTAATGATTTTAAAAATATATGTATGTGTGTGTGTGTATATATATATATATATATATATATATATATATATATATATATATATATGGTAACTTGCTGTATGATGTAAGATGTATAGTGTCTCCTGTCTCAGACTGCTGACTTGAAGTAAGACTTTTCTAAACACACTTTGGTTTGCAAATCGAATGTGTGTGTGTGTGTGTCTTGCAGGCATGCAAAAGAGCCTGCGTTCAGATTTTGACATGGCGTATGAGAGGGGTCGGATATCTGTGTCTGCTGAGGATGGAACACCAACACCACCCACGTTTACACGGGTTAGACACACACACACGCCTTTACACACATATACATTTATATTCTTTAAACTTCCCAGCTTCTTCAATAGCAAGATCACATAAAGTAAAGATTGTACTGCTTGGGACTGAAGAATTATAAAGAAAATGCAGCTTGTTTACTTGTTTGGAAATATTTCTATGTGTTCTGCAGTGTTGGCCAGTTTTATGAAGTTATATAGTTTAGAACTGTGTATGTATGTGTTTCTCTCAGTCTCAGGACCAGCGAGAGAGGAAAGTAACAGTAGATGACGTGCCATCAGGTGTGTATCTGTACCCAGAGGAAGAGTCGGGCCACGAGAATGTTTACGGGCCATTACCAGGACGACCCAATGCCTCCCTGTTTGAAGAAGCTCAGAAAGAGATCCTTAAACTCATGAGAATTGAGGTACAGCTTGTGTGTGTTCGCTGTTGTGTGCATACCCTCAAGGAATAGTTCTTAAAGAGCTTAAAATATTAGTTTGGTCAAAATTGGAATGTTTCTCTTAGCTCAGCTATCACTGATAAGACGTGTTTGGAGCTAGAAGTTTTTTAGTTTTGCATTATGAGGTTAATATACCTAACAAGTAGTGAAAGCTTAAACCACAGGAATTAGCATTGTGGATAAAAATATGAACAAAAGTCAGATTTCAATGCAAAATTCTTTGGTCAGATACACTATGTAACACAGCCTCACAACTCACATATGTAAGTCTTATTGAGATTACTTAATAGCTCAATATGATTTGAGTCAAGTGTGTGATGCAGTTTGCATGATGCTAATTGATGGTTATGAGGTCCCATTACTTGTTAGCTACATTAGCTTCCTAGCTCCAGTGCAGAAGAAGCAAATCAAACATGTCTCAGATTTGTCTCAAATCTCATTTTTTTTTCTTTTGTCTTTACTTATTGTTGTTTTTTGCAGGACCCTGCTCTGCTGAATGGGCGAGTGACCTTGCACCATGCCAAAGCTGGAGCCGTCCTGGCCAGACAAGGAGACCAGGTGTCACATCCCTCTGTTTTTGTCTCTCCCATACTATTTTAATTAAATATTTAGGTTTAAATGATTTTCACATCATTTACATTCTGTTTTTATTCACATTTTGTACAGCGCCGAAGTTTTTTGCATACAGGTACTTCTATAAAGAGCTTTAGATAAAGTCTAATTATGATCTGGTTTGAATATGTCACTGGGACAGTGTTAAGACTATTTGGTGTCTTAGATTCATTCACACTGAAACACAAGGGAAATCAAGGGCCATGATCTCTGAATTACACCTAGTTAAATCAGTATGAAGGCTTTATCATTTCTTTATCATCACTGATTTGTGGGTAAAAGAGTGGTTTAAACTGTTTACCAAGATTCAATGCAAATTTCCTGCTTTTAACCCACTGTTAACGTATCAATTGAGACAAAAAACTGATTTGTTTCAAAATCCGGGCTCATATTGTGATGCTTCTTGAAGTAAGAGTACCAATTTAGGAAACGTTCCTGTCAGTAAAGTCATGGTGAATAAAAGAGGAATCTGATCCCAGATCAGCACTCCTAGTGTGAGAACTGTGCAACTGACTTTGTAGTTTTGGATTATGTGGCATCAAAAGCAGTATAGTGCTATTTACACTAAAAGGCACATGTACTTACATTGTATTAGTACATTCTTGAATGGAGTTGCACTTTTGGGCCTTAGGCCCAGTGATCTGCTCTCTTTTTCCTGAATGTGTTGTATTTCTATTAGTAGATAAAGGAATGAATTAGACATAATCTGTGGGTCAGGTAAAATATATATAATGTTCATGTTTGAAATCTTTTTTCCATCTCTTTATGTATCCCTATCCCTACTTCTTTCTTTGTTCTTTGCTCTTTTCACTCCATCCACACTCTTTTGTTCCTCTGTCTGGTCTCCCTCTTCCTGTCTTTCTCTCCACTATCAGGACGTGAGTCTGCATTTTGTGCTGTCGGGCTGCCTGCACGTGTATCAGCGCATGATCGACAAGCAGGAGGATGTGTGTCTGTTTGTGACGCAGCCAGGTGAGATGGTAGGCCAGCTGGCAGTGCTGACCGGTGAGCCCCTTATCTTCACCATCCGGGCCGTCCGAGACTGCACTTTCCTCAAAATCTCCAAATCTGACTTCTATGAGTGAGTCACTCTATGCTAAAACATGACTTTTACAAATTACACATTACAGTACATTGTGCTGTCTACTTCCACAAAAAAAATAACTCATTAAAAGTTCATAGCATTTTCCAAATGTAACAGAACAAATATGCATGTCATGCTAAAAGAAAAGTGGCTTCAAGAAACTCTAAGAACACAGAAATGATGTGTTGAATCTCTAGCTATTGTAAGGATCCTGATATGATGTCTTCAAGCAGAGATTTTGGTCTAGGACCAGATGGTACAGATCTTTAATGAGGACCTAGAAGTAAGATACTTGTTTTGAGATGCTGTGTGACTCTTGGTGCCTTACCTGGTCATTAGTTTAGTTTCTTGAGAAATCCTTGAAAAAGGCAATGAAGAACCAAGGATTTAATTTAGGCTTAATCCCCAAACTACAACACAGTTGGTCATTTATGACTATGATGCAGAATTATTATTATTATTATTATTATTATTATTATTACTGTTTCTTGCTCAGTTTTGCTTATAGATTTATATGCTCTTTTCTGTAGGATAATGCGGGAGCAGCCCAGTGTGGTACTAAGTGCAGCTCACACTGTGGCCATTCGCATGTCTGCATTCGTGAGGCAGATGGACTTTGCTATAGATTGGATGGCTGTGGAAGCTGGGCGTGCTCTCTATAGGTACTTCAGAACAACAGTCACTAGTAGTACTACCAGTAATAAAACAGTAACATTACTAATGCTAAAAAGATACCTGTATGGTATTTTCACAGACTGTTCTTTCATTTCTATACTGTTTTTTTTTTTCAAAATATAAGACATAAACAGCTCTTTAGACACTGTATGTCCAAAAGTTTGTAGATGCCCAAAAGTTTAGACATCCAAAGTTTCTTCTGAAACCAAGGCCATTTAGAGGGAGTTTGTTCCTCTTTGCTGTAGTACAGGCAGTTACATCCTCTATTGTTCTGGGAAAGATTTATGCTAGATGTTGGAACACTGCTGTGAGGATTTGATTGCTTTCAGATATAAAAGCATTAGTGAGGTCAGGTACTGATGCCGGGAGATTATTTCTGGGTCACAAACACCACGCCAGCTTATCTCAAAGATATTCAGTGGTGCTCCATCACTCCAGAGACCACAGTGTCTCTGCTACTCTGCCCAGTGATGGAGGGCTTTATATCCCCTTTAGCCAGTGCTTGGCCTTGGGCATGGTAAAATTAGGCTTATATTCTTCAGAATGTCCCATTCTGTTGGTAATACTTTACTACAGAGATTATACAAGCTCTGTGTGCTGAGTTCAATGTCTGTCAGCAATCCCTAAAATGAGATGAATTCATTAAGTGCCTAGATACATTGTCTTATTTTGGTTTTGAATACTTCAAAATGAAACCTGATTAACTTGCTTCTTTTTTTAGGCAGGATGATCAGTCTGATTGCACCTACATTGTACTGAATGGCCGTCTGCGTTCTGTCATCCGTAAGGCCAATGGAAAGAAGGAGCTGGTTGGGGAGTACGGACGGGGAGATCTAATTGGGGTGGTGAGCTCTCTCGATAAAACCTGTTCAATAAAGTTCAGACTTTGAAAACTAATCAGCTAATTTTCAAGCCATTCAACAATAGATTAAGTTGTTCTCTAGCATGAAAACACTAAATTATGCTTGCTATAGTCTATAAGCAATGCTGATTTAAAAGGTTTGCATGACCAGATGTAGATTTACCAGAATGACGTTTCTTTTATATTGTGGGTCATTGTTCACTTTGTTCATTTTTATTGTTTATTAAATTAGGAGCCATATACCTATTTTTCAGGTGGAGGCGTTGACTAGGCAGCCCCGGGCAACTACAGTGCATGCAGTCCGAGACACAGAACTGGTCAAGCTCCCAGAGGGAACACTAAACAACATTAAGAGACGCTATCCTCAGGTATCAACAGCACACCTATACACATTACACATAGAGCTAGGCAGTATGGCCAGAAATGTTATCATGATAAACAAAATTCATATTGTTCGATATCAATACATATCGCGATAAATGTCAAATCATTATTTCTTTTGTGTTTGAAGGCTCATTTTTGCTCCTGGGTGGTTAATTGCTGTTTTAAACTGTCCTTTATGGTCAGAACATGACAAACACTCGCAAGTGGGCAGAAACAGACAAACACTCGCCAAACAGTGGAACATTTCACAAATCTGTCAGGAGACAGTGGGAGAAAGTGTCTGGTGATCTGTTTTTATCAGCTGGAAAAGCACAGCGACAGTTTTTGTAGTAGAAATTAAGAAAGAAAATTATTAGAAAATTATTTTTAGCTGTCTGGTGACGAGTGCTCGGCTATCCTGTTACAAATGCTAAACAATTGGCCAACAACAGTGTTAAACTGTTTAGTTTCTCAACAATGTCAACTTAGTACGAACAGCAAACATTAGCTGGCTCGGTAGGTCAATGATGGATCACACAGCCTTACTTCGGTCACTCCTACCACAACCATGTCAGAGAATATCACGGTATTAAGACACCATCTAGCAGACGAGTTTCTCTTTTCTATTGAAGTAGTTTAAGGGATGAACCGCAATAAACAGTCCTCCTTTTAGGTATGTTTAAACTGAAACTTTGTGTCTTGTCTGATCTACAGTATCATCAGGTCGCCGTGTTGTGCGAGTGACAGGTTGCTGTTTCAAGTTACCAAGCTGCTAAAAACAGCTAGCCTGGAAAGATTGTGTTCTCCTGCTCTCCAATGTGTCACAGATTCCTTAGTTTAATTTCGTTTAAATCAGGACCATACCTTGCATGAACTCACTTCTTTCTTTCACTTTTGTTGCTTGGGAACGCATTAATACTAAAACATGACTGAGCGCTTTAACAGTGCTTTAGTTGTGAGGATCAGACGTGATTTAACACTGCTAAAGCTTGTTAGGATGTACAGAAAGAGGTGAGTTCACTTTAGGACAGTACATTTACGCCACTGATCTCGTCACTCACACTTGGTCACAGGAGAACAGATTGCTAGTTGCTCCACTCAAACAAGGAATGTATAACTCCACGTTTAAGACGTTGCTAAAGTATATTTGGCGACTCAGTTTCACTCGTCACCCCCTCCCTCTCTAATCCTGTTGAAAACTTTGGAAGTACACCCTCCTGGTGGCAGCAGAGTCATGTTGCTTTCCTTGCAGTAGAAAACAGCACAGGGCTGTCGCTAGAACATGTAAGTGTGAGAATGGTGTATTATATCGAAAATTTATCTAACCTTTCTTATCGCTCTATCGAGGAAAAGTTACAATGCAACAGTTATTGTTATCGTTTTATTGCCCAGCCCTAATGCACATAATTCAAAATTAAATATATTAACCAATATAACATGAGCTGACTATTGTGTGTGTGAATGTGTGTGCGTGTGTGTACGTGTGTGTATGTGTGTGTAGGTTGTTACTCGGCTGATCCATTTGTTGGGCCAGAAGATTCTAGGAAACCTTCAGCAGAACCGTGGACATTTCTCAAGTGAGTAAAAACATGAAGACAGTCATCATGGTAACAGTGTAATAAAATGAGTAAATATGAAATGAGGCTTTAACCTTCCCCACAGCAAGGTTGCATTATGCTGTTATTTTTATAAGTCATGTCTGATCTTGGTTAAAATCAGTGTGAAGAACTGAAAATTTTGAAGAAGAAGGAATGAATTCCAGGAAATATTACAGGAAAATTACCCTCATTTTTCAAAACTTTCAAAGTTCAAAAGATTAATGGTTAATGGTTCACAAACAAGTGAATGTTTTGTCTCCAGGTTCAGCTCTGGGTTTGCCTACTGTGGCATCCAGTCCTGATGTCACCAACCCAGCCAGCAACCTCTCTACTGTAGCTGTACTGCCTGTCTGTGATGAAGTGCCAATCAATGCCTTTAACTTGGAACTTAGCCATGCCCTCAGCGCCATAGGTACGACCTGCTTTTAGTTCTTAAATGGTAGTTAGCATAATGTATTACTGTAACACACCTGGGCTCAAACTTAACATTCTGTGACTGAAGCTGTGCCACTGTGTATTACAAATTCCATCTGTGGTGAATATTGGTGCACTATGAATTTAGAAGCATGTTTTAAGGTTTTTTGCCTTTTATATCCATAAACCAAAAATGCAACTTTTATGACAAAAGATTTAGCATTCATATTATATTATATTATATTATATTATATTATATTATATTATCCTCCCATCGACCCACCACCGATGGGAGGGGCAGTAGTAGGGGTGCGGTGCATTGTGGATCGGGCAGTGTCCGAAGGCGTGGGCCTTGGCGTTCTGATCCTCGGTTGCTGAAACTGGCTTTTGGAACTTGGAACGTTACCTCACTGGCGGGGAAGGAGCCTGAGTTGGTGCGCGAGGTCGAGAGATACCGGCTAGATATAGTCGGGCTCACCTCAACACACAGCTTGGGCTCTGGGTCCAATCTCCTTGAGAGGGGCTGGACTTTTTTCTTTTCTGGAGTTGCCCATGGTGAGAGGCGGCGGGCAGGTGTGGGCTTTCTCATAGCCCCTCGACTCGGCGCCTGTATGTTAGGGTTTTCCCCGGTGGACGAGAGGGTAGCTTCCCTACGCCTTCGGGTTGGGGAACGGGTCCTGACTGTTGTCTGTGCTTATGCACCGAACAGCAGTTCAGAATACCCAGCCTTCATAGAGTCCTTGGAAGGGGTGCTTGAAAGTGCTCCTCCTGGAGACTCGATTGTCCTACTGGGGGACTTCAACGCTCACGTGGGCAATGACAGTAAGACCTGGAGGGGTGTGATTGGGAGGAATGGCCTCTCTGATCTGAACCCGAGTGGTGTTCAGTTTTTGGACTTCTGTGCAAACCACAGTTTGTCCATAACGAACACCATGTTTGAACACAAGGATGTCCATAAGTGCACATGGCACCAGGACACCCTAGGCCGCAGTTCAATGATTGACTTTGTAGTCGTGTCAGCGGACTTGCGGCCATGTGTACTGGACACTCGGGTAAAGAGAGGAGCTGAGCTGTCAACTGATCACCACCTGGTGTTGAGTTGGATCAGGTGGTGGGGGAAGATGCCAGTCAGACCAGGCAAACCCAAACGTATAGTGAGGGTTTGCTGGGAACGTCTGGCAGAAGAACCTGTCAGATTGATCTTCAACTCACACCTCCGTCAGAACTTTGACCAGATATCGGGGGAGGTGGGGGACATTGACTCAGAATGGGCCATGTTCCGCTCCTCCATTGTTGAAGCGGCTGACTGTAGCTGTGGTCGCAAGGTAGTTGGTGCCTGTCGGGGCGGTAATCCTCGAACCCGGAGGTGGACACCCCAGGTGAGAGATGCCGTCAAGCTGAAGAAGGAGTCCTACCGGACATGGTTGGCCTGTAGGACACCAGAGGCAGCTGGCAGGTATCGACAGGCCAAGCGATCTGCGGCTTCAGTCGTTGCCAAGGCAAAAACCCGGGTGTGGGAAGAGTTCGGTGAGGCCTTGGAAAGTGACTTTAAGTTGGCTCCAAAAAGATTCTGGCAAACCGTCAGGCGACTCAGAAGGGGAAAGCAGTGTGCCACTAGCACTGTATATAGTGGAGATGGTGTGCTGCTGACTTCGACTGAAGACGTCATTGGGCGGTGGAAGGAATACTTTGAGGACCTTCTCAATCCCACCGACACGTTCTCCAGTGAGAAGGCAGAGTCTGGGGACACGGGAATAGGCTTGTCCATTACTGAGGCCGAAGTCGCTAAGGTAGTTAAAAAGCTCCTTGGCGGCAGGGCTGCAGGGGTGGATGAGATCCGTCCCGAGTTCCTCAAGGCTCTGGATGTTGTGGGGCTGTCTTGGCTGACACGCCTTTTCAACATTGCATGGACATCGGGGGTGGTGCCACTTGATTGGCAGACTGGGGTGGTGGTGCCTCTTTTTAAAAAGGGGGACCGGAGGGTGTGTTCCAACTACAGGGGAATCACACTCCTCAGCCTCCCTGGTAAGGTCTATGCAAGGGTACTGGAGAAGAGAGTCCGGCTTATAGTCGAACCTCAGATCCAGGAGGAGCAGTGCGGGTTCCGCCCTGGTCGTGGAACACTGGACCAACTCTTTACCCTCTCCAGGATTCTCGAGGGTTCATGGGAGTTTGCCCAACCAGTCCACATGTGCTTTGTGGATTTGGAGAAGGCATTCGACTGTGTTCCCCGGGGTATTCTGTGGGAGGTGCTTCGGGAGTACGGGGTACATGGCTCTTTGCTACGAGCCATTCAGGCCCTGTACAAACAAAACAGGAGCTTGGTTCGCATGGCCGGCAGTAAGTCAGACTTTTTCCCAGTGAGAGTTGGACTCCGTCAGGGCTGCCCTTTGTCACCGATTCTATTCATAATTTTTATGGATAGAATTTCTAGGCGCAGTCAGGGGATGGAGGGTGTCCGGTTTGGTGACCTCAGGGTCACATCGCTGCTGTTTGCAGATGATGTGGTCCTATTGGGGACATCAGGCCGTGAACTTCAGCTTTCACTGGATCGGTTTGCAGCCGAGTGTGAAGCGGCCGGGATGAGGATCAGTACCTCCAAATCCGAGGCCATGGTTCTCACGCGGGAAAGGGTGGAGAGCCCTCTCTGGGTCGGGGATGAGCTCTTGCCTCAAGTGGAGGAGTTTAAGTATCTCGGGGTCTTGTTCACGAGTGATGGTACAAGGGAGCGGGAGATTGACAGGCGGATTGGTGCTGGGTCAGCAGTGATGCGGGCTCTTTGCCGGTCTGTTGTGGTAAAGAAAGAGCTGAGCCATAAGGCAAGGCTCTCGATTTACTGGTCGATCTATGTTCCCACCCTCACCTATGGTCATGAGCTTTGGGTAATGACCGAAAGAACGAGATCGCGAATACAAGCGGCTGAAATGAGTTTCCTCCGCAGGGTGGCTGGACTCTCCCTTAGAGATAGGGTGAGAAGTTCGGTCATCCGAGAGGGACTCGGAGTAGAGCCGCTGCTTCTTCACGTCAAGAGGAGCCAGTTGAGGTGGTTCGGGCATCTTGTTAGGATGCCTCATGGACGCCTCCCTTGGGAGGTGTCACAGGCAAGTCCACCGGGGAGGAGACCCCGGGGAAGACCCAGGACACGCTGGCGTGACTATATCGCCCAGCTGGCCTGGGAGCGCCTCGGAATCCCTCCCAGGGAGCTAGTGGAAGTGGCTGGGGAAAGGGAGGTCTGGGCTTCATTGCTCAGGATGCTGCCCCCGCGACCCGAACCCCGGAGAAGCGGAAGATGATGGATGGATGGATGGATGGATGGATATTATATTATATTATATTATATACATTGATATTATAATACTTGTTTGCTTCAAGCTGCTTTAAATCTTGTGTAGAGTGTTTTTTAGATTGTGACTTTAATCTTTACTACATAAAACAAATGAGAAACGAAAAAGAATGGAAGATTTAGGGATATAACAGAATAATTACTTAATCAGATTAAACTCTAGGCAACTGCTGGTCTTTATTCACATAATGTAAAATCACATTAAAAGTCGCTAGTAAAACCAGAGTTAGATTTTATAAAAAATGTTTCATGACATGGACTTAATCTTGAGGTGGCTCTGTCTGATTTTAGGTCCTACTCTGCTGTTAACGAGTGACATCATCAGAGAGAGACTTGGAGCTTCTGCCTTAGACAGGTAAAAATGGTGATATGATCAAAAGACAGATTGGCATACAGTAAAAGATGCTTTTAGATGTCAGACCTGAAGCATGCATAGTCTTTTTTGCTGCATTTATGTATCTCCCTCTGTTTCTGTCTCTCAGCATTCATGAGTACAGGTTATCTGGCTGGTTAGCGCAGCAGGAGGACATCAATCGAATAGTTCTGTATCAAACAGATAACAGTATGACTCCCTGGACACAGCGCTGCATCAGACAAGCAGATTGCATTCTCATCGTTGGCCTGGGAGACCAGGAGCCCACTCTTGGTCAGGTTTGTATGTGTTCTGTTGGTACATGTTAAGGCTGCACAACATATTATTTGTTTATCACTATCATGGTTTTGATCTTACTGGTTTTGCAAAAGACATGCATTATGTATATTCCAAGGTGCACTGCAAATAAAATATTCACCTATGCAATCACAGTACTTTAATTTTTAAATTAAATTCAGATTATACAGGATCTTCAGTCGTTGGGAGCAATATGCTCCTGGTAGGTTCTCCCAGGGCGAACAGGTCTGGAGTGAAGACCCAGACTAACGCGATCCAAAACCCCACCATGCACAACACACACAAAAAATCATGTACCTGGGACCAATCACCGGGACCTACCCCTGGAGACTGGGCCTGGGGGTAGTGTTCCTCGGCAAGCGCCTGGTGGCCAGGCAGCCCACATAACCCTGCCAGGCTTAGCCCAAAGAGGCAATGTGGGGAGACCATGTGGGCCCATGTGGGCAAAATCCAGCATGGGGGAGCAGTGCAGTGCCGTATAGGCAGTGGGAGATTGCAGGGAGGCCCTTGGTGGCCTAGGCCCCTGCGGCAGAAACTGGCTCTTGGTACGGGGAATGTAACCTCATTGGGGAGGAAGGAACCGGAGCTTGTGCAGGAGGTTGAGAGGTACCAACTAGATATAGTTGGGCTCATCTCCACCCACAGTGTCGGGTCTGGAACCAAATTCCTGGATAGGGGTTGGTCCCTCTCCTACTCAGGGGTTGCACAGGGTGATAGGCGCCGAGTGGGTGTGGGGATACTCGCGTCCCCGGCTGGCGACCATGCAGTTGGAGTTTGTCCCAGAGGACGAGAGAGTCGCCTCAAGGCAAATTAAAATCGCAGAGAGGAAAAAAGTGCTTATGCACCAAACAACAGGTCAGAGTATTCAGCCTTCTTGGAGCAAGTCGGCGGGATTCTGGAAAGGGTCTTGCCTACAGAATCCATAGTCTTACTGTGAGACTTCAATGGTCATGTTGGCAATGACTGGGAGACCTGGAGAGACGTGATTGGGAAGAACAGCCCGCCCGATCTAAACCCGAATGGTGAATTGTTATTGGACGTATGTGCCAGGCATGGATTGTCCATAACAAACACCAAGTTCAAAAACAAGGATGTTCATAAGTGTACATGGTACCAGAGCTCCTTGGGTCAAAGGTCAATGATCGACTTTGTTGTTGTTTCATTTGACTTGGGACCATATGTTCTGGTCACTTAGGTGAAGATATGTGCTGCACTGTCAACTGATCACCATCTGCTGGTGAGTTGGATCAGATGGCAGGGAAGACTGATGGTCAGACCCAGTAGGCCCAAGCGAATAGCGAGGGTGTACTGGGTTTTGACTGTCGGAGGCCCCTGTTTGGAATGATTTCAACTCCCACCTCCAGGAGAGCTTTTCTCATGTCCCGGAGGAGGTACGGGACATGGAGTCTGAATGGACCCTGTTCAAAACCTCCATTGTGGAAGCGGCCAGGCGTAGCTGTGGCCAAAAGCTTGTGGGTGCCTGTTGGGGCGGTAACCCAAGTACCTCCTGGTGGACACCGATGATGAGGGAGGCCGCCAAGCTGAAGAAAGAGGTCTTTAGGGACTGGTTGGCACGAGGGACTCGCAATTCAACAGATAGGTACCGACAGGCAAAAAAGGTGGGCAAAAGGCAAATAAAACGATCTATAAGCTCATACAGGGGTATGGAGAAATGTTGCATTACAAGCATTTAACTCCCACTGAAAGACAAGTTTCTGTGAAGAACATTTCATCCAGACTCCTCTCTGAGAATGTCAGAGATGTGATGTGGCTGATGACAGTTGGCAGGCTGCCAGTCAGATGTGTAGTTAAATGGAGCTGTTACGTCACAACTAAAACATGTCCATTGACTAATTGTAATGAAGATGAGATGATTGAACATCTTTTCATTCACTGTCCAAGAACAATGGATATCTGGAGGAAATTACAGCACATTGGGCTGAATTTGGACATGAACGTGAAAAGCGTAATGTTTGAGATTTTTAATGGAACTTTTTCCAAAAGTGTTTTAGAATTTTACTGGTTCATTGTTTGTGTTGTTAACCATAAGATCTGGAAGACGCGCTGTAAAAGGGTAATAGAACAGTGTGAAGTACCATTTATAAGCAAATACTGTGTGAGATCAAAAGACTCTGAGAACAATAGACACTCGAGGGAAGAGAAAGTTCCCCTGGACTCTGCTGGACTATTAATCAGTGCTGCATCATTCCGAATGTAAATAACTCAACTGTGTAATATTGTATAAATGCTGATAAATGTGGATTTTGTATTTTTTTGTATCCTGTATCTGAAAATGTGTTTTTATTGAAATAATATTCCTCAATAAAGTTTGTTAAAGCAAAAAAGGCAATGGTGGCAGAAGCAAAATCCAGGGCATCGGAGGTGTTTGGTGAGGCCATGGAAAAAGACTTTCGTTTGGCCTCAAAGAGGTTCTGGACAACTGTCCGGCGACTCAGGAGCGGTCGGGTTGGCTGCGCCCAAGCTGTATTCGACAAGGGAGAAACTCTGACTTCAAATGAGGATATTGTCGGTCGGTGGAAGGAACACTTTGAGGAACTCCTTCATCCGGGAGACGTGCCTCCCTCATGGGAGTCAGGGCCAGAGGTTTCTGGTGTGTCAAATTCCATTTCTCTGGTGGAGGTCACTGAGGTAGTTGGTAAGCTCCTCAGTGGCAAGGCACCGGGGGTGGATGAAATTCATCCAGAGATGCTTAAGGCTCTAGATACTGTGGGGCTGTCATGGCTAACACGCCTCTGCAATATTGTATGGACCTTGGGAACAGTACCCTTGGACTGGCAGACCGGGGTGGTGGTCCCTATTTTTAAAAAGGGGGACCGGAGGGTGTGTGCCAACTATCGGGGTGTGCCAACTGCTCAGCCTCCCTGGGAAAGTCTATGCCAAGGTACTGGAAAGGAGACTCTGACCAATAGTTGAACCTCAGATTGAACAATGCGGATTCTGTCCCGGCCGTGGAACAATGGACCAGGTTTTCACCCTCTCACAGATTGTTGAGGGGGCATGGGAGTTTGCCAACCCAGTCTACATGTATTTTGTGGACTTGGAGAAGGCTTATGACCGTGATCCTTGAGATATCTTGTGGGAGGTCCTCCGGGAGTATGGGGTGCCGGGGTTACTTCTCCGGGCCATCCAATCTCTGTACTCCCGGAGTGAGAGCGGTGTTCGTATACTCGGCATTAAGTCAGACTCTTTCAGTGTTAGTGCTGGACTCTGCCTGGGTTGTGCCCTGTCTCCACTCCTGTTCGTAATATTCATGGACAGAGTGTCAGGGTGTAGCCGGGGTCAGGAGGGCATTTTGCGTGGAGGCCAGAGGGTGGCGTCTCTGCTATTTGCAGATGATGTTGTTCTTTTGGCTGATTCACATGGATGCCTCCAGTGCTCACTGGAGCAGTTTGCAGCTGAGTGTGAAGCAGTTGGTATGCAGGTCAGCACTTCCAAGTCTGAGTCCGTGGTCTTAGCCCGGAAAAGGATGGCATGCCCACGCCAGGTAAGGGGAAAGGACTTGCCCCAGGTGGAGGAGTTTAAGTATCTTGGGGTCTTGTTCACAAGTGATGGGAAGAGGGATCGTGAGATTGGCCACAGGCTGGGACAGGCGGCAGCAGTAATGCGGTCACTGTACCAGACTGTAGTGGCGAAGAGGGAGCTGGGCCAAAAGGCGAAGCTCTCTGTTTACCGGTCGGTCTACATCCCGACCCTCACCTATGGTCATGAGCTGTGGGTAATGCCCGAAAGAACGAGATTGCGAATACAAGTGGTGGAAGTGAGCTTTCTTCGTAGGGTGGCAGGCTAAACTCTATTTGATACAGTGAGGAGCTCGGTCATCCAGGAGGAGCTCGGAGTAGAGCCACTACTCCTCCGCATTGAGAGGAGCCAGCTGAGGTGGTTCAGGCATCTGATCCGGATGCCCCCTGGACACCTCCCGGTGGGGGTGTACCAGGCATGGCCTACCAGGACAAGACCCTGGGGTTGTCCTAGGACCCGCTGGAGAGATTATATCCCCAAGTTGGCATGGGAGCGGCTTTGGGTCCCCGGGACTGAGCTAGAGGAAGTTGCCGGGGACAGGGTCGTCTGGGATTCTCTGCTATCTCAACTGCTACCGCAACCCTATCTGGACTAGCAGTTAATGATGATGATGATATACAGCCCTGGTACACATGGTCTTTTATGAAAGAAAACACTAGATTGGTTTTAGACTGCTCCTTATGTTGTTCCCCACAGTTGGAGCAGATGTTGGAGAACACAGCAGTGCGGGCACTGAAGCAGCTGGTTCTGCTGCACCGTGAAGATGGGCCAGGCCCCTCCAGAACTGTGGAGTGGTTGAACATGCGTAGCTGGTGCTCTGGTCACCTCCACCTCAGATGCCCCCGCAGAGTCTTCTCACGCCGCAGCCCCACTAGACTGGTAATGGCCTTTTCCAAACTTTAAATATGTGTAACTAAATTAAGGAACTGCGCACTAGGAACTGATAAGAGAGTGTTCCAGCAGAAGGACTAGATTCCTATTGCGTTTTCAGAACATGACAAACATACTGCCAGGATTTGTTGTTGTTATGATGGTTTGTTAATGTATAAGTGTGTAAAGCTATTTATGTCTAATTCTGTTTTAAATGTCCACCAAGTTAGGTTCCAAACTGCTATCAAATTAAGATAGAAATCAAACAGAAATTTATATGGAATTTGCAGATTTTTAAAGCTTAAAAGTAGTTTGTTTTTGTTTGTATTACAGAGGGAGGTGTATGAGAAAGTCTTTGAGAAGACTGCAGATAGACATAGTGATTTCTCCCGTCTGGCCCGAGTCCTCACCGGAAACAGCATTGCTCTTGTACTAGGAGGAGGAGGAGCGAGGTGAGGGACATTTAACAGAATTTCAGAATCACATATAAATCAAAGAAATACACATTTTTAAATTGTTATTTTAGCCATTAAAATTCACTAACCAAGAAATGATTCTAATTAAAACTAATTTAAATAGTTACATTCCATAGAAGATTTGTTACCTTTGGGCATCCTTTTTGTTAATGTAGGGGCTGCTCGCATGTCGGTGTGATCAAAGCCATGGAGGAAGCAGGGATTCCCATCGACTTAGTGGGCGGAACGTCTATCGGCTCCTTCATTGGTGCACTATATGCAGAGGAGAGAAGTGCTGTTCGGGTGAAGCAGCGAGCAAGAGAGTGGTCGAAGGTAGAGTCAGCTTCCTCCTCAGTTTTCAGAGTGTGTGAAGTAGTCTGTGATCAATGAGAAGGACTACCTGTACAAGTCTGTACTTCAGCATTAGTGCTTGTCTTGCTGTACCCTCAGGCAATGAATTCAGTGTTCAAAACAGTCCTGGATCTGACTTATCCCATTACGTCCATGTTCTCTGGTTCCGCATTCAATACCAGCATTTCCAACGTATTTGAGGATAAGCAAATAGAGGTGAGATTTCACAAATGTAAATGAGAGAAATGGAGTACTTAAACTCTCATTCTGAAAGAGAAACAATTCTAACTGAATTCTTTCCTCTCTTTTTGTTGGGGTTTTTTTTTGTGGGTTGCCCTGCTGTTTTGAAGTTGTAAGAAGTTGTCTTAAATAAAAGAGCATGAATTTTATCATGAGCATCTCATTTTATCCTCTTTGTGAAATTCTAGGACCTGTGGCTGCCTTATTTCAATGTGACCACTGACATCACAGCATCTGCAATGCGGGTACACAAAGACGGTGAGTTGGAGCTGAATATAGGCCCCTGTGTTTTATCTATCAGTAATGTATTAGCTTAATACTAGCAGTAATTGTATCATGAACTTCAAAATAACCGCCCTGCCTCAATTAAAAATGGAGGGGTTCCAAAGGGTTCTGTATTAGGGCATTATGCATTTTTGAAAGAAATTAACTATAGTAATACCTTTAGACAGTTGAAATTCTTTTAACTACATACACAACTTGTTTAACTGCATTTATGATGACTCAGAACTAATGATAAAAAGTGCAGTGGTTTGTTTATTCTAATAACTGATTGAGATTACATTTGAATATATCATAGGTTCACTAAAATTTATCAAAGTAATGACATTAAATTATGATGTGATGTTTTTATTGATGACTTTAGCTATTGGTTGTGACTGCTTGTTATAGTGAACATTTAATGAGGAAAGGCTTGATGCTGCATGTTCTGTGATTGTGTTATTTACCATTTTGGGGTTTGAATAAGAATATTGAATGGGCTTATATTATTACACTGTGAAATCTGAAGAATGGTCATTCCATCTTGCTTTTCTAACCGTCCATCTTGCTGAAATGTTAGTGCCTTGATTGACTCTTGACTGTAGCCACTAACTGCTGTACAGTTGTATGGGTGATTGACCACTGCTACATTCCCAATCAAGATCCAGTGATTCTGTTATCACCTTCTAAATTTGCTCAGTGACACACTGGATTTGGGGATTGCACATGGTCATTCATTTGTCTCCGTTCACCCGTTCGGCTTGTGGGATTGCCCGTAGCATGACTAACTAACTGCAGGTCCGCAGCTTGTCCTTCAGTCTCTTCTCTTCTTCCCCCTCCCTCCCTCTCTCATTCTTGATTTTCTCAGCTGTCACCTAATTTAATTTCATTCTGTTTAAATGTGCGTCCATGTGGTAGTTATTCATTTTCCACCCAGTTTCATCTTTTTGACCCATCTTTTGTTTTCTTACCCATCTCTATGCATTATGTGTTTGTTTAAGACCAGATTTGATTGAAGTCATAACACCTAGAGCTATAACATCTGTTAATTAGCTATCATTATTATTAGAGGTGACATTAGAGCTTCATTAGAGAGCTGTAGAGAAAACTGTTCCTGTAGTAGGATCCAGAACATTACCCTGTGCTATCCTTGACCTCACTTAACATCCCTTCCTGCCCCTGCTCTTATAGTCTCGTCTCTCCACTGCTGTAGCTTTGCTCACCTGCTTCCAACATGTGACCAAGGAGATGAAATCAAAGGTTGATTTTCAAAGGTCAGATATAGCGTCTCTGCAGCATGATTTCATCACCCTGCAGTGTGGGTCAAATTGACCTAATCTATTATCAGAGAAGGTCATAGTATAGGTGCTGTACTCATTGCTAGACCTTTCATCAGATGTGTTAGAGTATGAGCAAGATTGTAGATAACGTGTTAGAGATTATCAGAACACACAGATTAAGCCACATGTCCTATTTTAAGGGGTGTTAAAGGGGGCATAATTCAGTGGTTAAGATGTGTACAAAGTTATTTGGAGTGGTTTGATCCAAATTCTGTCATTCTAGAGAAATGTTTACAGCAGTTGTGATAGAAACCAGAAGCATTTAATTCCTCAAAAAGCTCACAGAAAGCTATTATAGAAAATGACTGCCTAAAACCTGACATTTTTTTACAGTAGTTTTGAGGCAAAATAAGGCAAGATAGCATATATGATTTGTATATGATCTACTGCCATTTTCTGATTTATATATTTAAATGGAATATAGTTTTTACCACTAGTTTACTGTTATCTACATTACACATATAGAAGACGCTGCTCATTGTGTGTAGTAAATTAAAAGGCTGTATTCATAGACATCACAACCCCAGGGTCCTATCACCACCACTGTGAAAAATTAATGGAATTCCTCATTAATGAACAACCTTAAATTAAATTTAAAGTTAAATTTAGCGTAAATTTTGCTCAGTTTTTATGTATTGAACAAACCTCATAGTTTTACATCTAGTATGTGTTTAATCAAGTTAATCAAGAGCGCTTTTAAGAGATGTTCAGTATTTAAGAAAGTATTCGTTTTTAAAAGTAGTTTTCTGAAATACATTTGTTATTGGCAACATCTGTCTAGTTTCTGCATATTTCTGTTTTATATTTTGCTCAGTTTGTATAACTAAATGGCCTACCGACTTGCTCTCTCTCTCTCTCTCTCTCTCTCTCTCTCTTTCTCTCTTTCTCTCTCTTTCTCTCTCTCTCTCTCTCTCTCTCTCCCTCTCACTCTCATTCTTGTTCTTTCTTTCTTTTCCTATTCCTCGTTTTCTTTTTTCTTGAGCTTGGCATTGTCATCTCTAACCATTGCTGTGTCCTAACACTTATCTCTCCGTATTTGCAACACACACCTCAGATAGAATATGAAAGTAAGACTGTTTAGAATTTTTAATGGCCAGTTCAATGGCCAATCCAGTCCAACAGATTTAATTTGTAGCCTAGTATGACTCCTAATCAGCAGTAAATTTGTGTTGCTGCCAGATTTAAGAATATTGCAGAGCTTTATACTATAAATGTCATGTAGAAGTTATCCCCTTTTGGGGTTTTGGAGATATTATTCTTTTCCCTTTCATTCTCACTCATTTGCCTCTTTTATCCTTTTTATCTCTCCCACAATCTGGTTCTCCTATATTTGTTTGCTCACTTCGGTACAAGTATACATCTGTCTGTCTTTCTCTCTCTCTCTTTCTCTCACTATATCACTCTCTCTATATATTATCACTCTCTCTCTCTCTCTCTCTCTCTCTCTCCTGTGTCCTGTTCGTTTTTGATTTCTTCTTCATCTTCATTTTTGCCAGGCTGTGTGTGGTGTTATGTTAGAGCCAGTGCCTCCTACACCCCTTATTTACCTCCTCTCTGCGACCCCAAGGATGGCCACCTCCTCGTGGATGGTTGCTATGTAAACAATGTCCCAGGTCAGAAACCCCCCCCCCACCCCCCAACCCCACCCACCCTGTGACCAGCTTCTTCAAAGTGAGAGAAAAAAAACAACCCACAACCTCCCCATTCTTTCAAATCCTGTTTTTTGTATTAACCCATTACTGACCAGTCGGACATTGGGAACCCATGGCTTGGAAGGAAAGATTAAAGTGTCTAACAGGAGATGGAGTAAAAGGGCGTGACACAGTACTATTCATAGTGTTTGGATAATTTTATATTATGTTTCGACAAAAAACGTTAATGGCTACCAATGAATGAAAGCCAACTGCCATTAGTTCGCTTAGCATTCCTGCATTTACTTCATGGGTTGATTCACAGATTCACACATTTTTGGTTAAGGTGTACTTTTAGTACCAAATGTATATTTGGTTCTGTCCTTATCCATTATCTCCCTAAATGCCTATTCCTATGTTCATATTTATATGCAAGTCAGAACTGCATGGCCCATCCTCGTTTCACTCGCTTTGCAGTACAATGAAAGAATGATGCAGCTGGTTATCTGATTCTACTAAATGCTATGTCTGCATGTGTTTTTCTGTTTTAACCCTAAACTCCAAGCTTTACACTTTTGCCTGTAGTTGAGAAGAGCACCTTTTCATATCTTTTAAGCCCTATTAGTTTTATCAGATGAGGTGCAGTAATGTTGTTTGTTAGGGATTCACATGGCCAATTCATACAGAATAAATTATCTGTGTAATTTTCCCAGATTATATTACATCCCAGATGTCCTTGAGCAAATTGTCATTTAGATTGTCAATTAGGTTTCCAGTTCATACCAAGTAGATGAGCATTAGGCTAGTAATGTTGACTCATTCAGCTGCCCAAGAGGACAAAAATCAATATGTCCTGTGAAAGGCACCTTCAGATATTTAATCTCATTTTCATTCTGATTAGACCATCACCAAAAATGTTTTAGATTGGATTTGATTAGAACAGGACTAGGAGTTTACAGCACCTTCCTGGGTAAAACTAATCCAGCTCCAAAAGGGTTTAGACTGACAATTCTCACTCTTTTGCTGCTAGTGTTCTTATGTAGGTTTGTTATGAGGAGTTTTGTTTAAGTATTTTCTTCACTTTTTGGAGCAAGTAGTGATTAGAAAGTGATTAGTTGTCCAAGAGGGATGTCAGTCGTTTTTTGGTAAACAGTCAGCTGCACTATGCTTGTGATGCACAATGATTAAAGGCAGGTACACACAAAAAAGCACACCTTCTGAGCATGTCTTCAGTGTCCAAAGAAAAAAGGAGCTGTACATACTGACTGCAGGCTGCTCCTAACTTGCCATGCCTACTCAAATTAGAAATAAGCATGTTTTTCAGGTCAGGTCTTAACTTAAGTTTTGTTAAGTTTCTGACCTGTTAGTCAACTAACAAACTAATGTTGTTCTTGTTCTAGTTTTGCAAAAGGTTTCATTAATCTTGTATATCTGTAAGTCGCTTCTTATTAAAATAATAGAACTAAAACTTACAGCATTAAGTAGCTTGAAGGCTGCTGTTATTCTGGCTCTCCGCTGGTTTAATCAGACTGTAAATATCTTTAAGCCCCCATTCATATTTCGCGAGGAACACCATTTCGTGGATGTAAGGCTGCTGCTTATTTTTACAATTTTTTCTACCTTGGTGAAATGTTCTACCCTGCGGGTTGAGGGTTTGCGATGTGGATTGAAGGTCTCTTTTGGCTTTCTCACAGTAAAAGATCACACACATTAGGTCATGCCGCTCATGTCTCATGTCCTTAAACTGCATTCTCCACAAGTTCTGCATGTTCTGGTCTTTCCACAAAGTCATGTGATTTAGTAGTGACTTTGCAAGTGGTTTCAAAATGTCAGCACAGACGTAAGTTGCAGTTTTAGTCACAAAATTGTCAGGGAGGTTTAAACATGACTTATTTATTAAATATTTTTCATCTTTTACATAGCTGTTCAAGGCTACAGTTTGATCTTAGTGACGTTTATCAAGTCCTTCACCGTTTTATTCTTGTCCTTTCCTTCTGCTTGTATGGATGCATCTAAGAGTGATTCTCTTGCAGCTTAAGCTGGTCTCCTGCAGAATGCTTTTTCACCCAAGTTGTGTGACAGTGACATCTGTTTTCATTTTATTGTAATTTTCTTTTATGCTTTTATCATTGTGAGCATTGTGTTCTTAAGATAAAGTTGTAATCTGGATCCTAGAAATTACAGCACAAACAGGGAAGTTACATTAAAGACAAATCAGTGTTTCCTCTGGTAAAATGGCTACTTAACAGATGCAGTTCAGAAACATGGCACACTGTTTGCCCTTTATTCACTCCACATACTGATCACACCTGTCTCTTTCTCTGTGATGCTGCCTCTCTCCTTCCAATCCATGATGCCGCCACACCTCTCCTGCCACCTGCTGGTTGCTTTTGATACTGCAGGCTAGGACTGGCTGGTTGAGCCCATGTTCGCTGAGATTGTCTTAAACAACTCTGGCTCTTCTAACCTCTCTGCTACATGTGAATTGTTAGAATGTATTAACAAATGTCAAATGTTAATCAGTTGTAATTTATGGTATATATGGCATATAAGTCTGCAACACAAGGCAATTTAAAAGCCATTTGGGATTTCTATTAGGGCCTGACCAATATGAAAAATTGGTCACTAAATGAATACCAAGTCCAATTCTGTCCAGGAGGAAGGACTTACCTTCAGCTTCCCAGCTTAGCAGCACTGTGTGGTACTATAAAACTACTTTGTTCTTAAGAGTGTAAGAAATTGTATCGTTGGCTACTCACCTTAGGTGCTGTCTTGATGGGAGGCATGGCTGTCTTTGTCTGAAGGTTAAGCAAAGCTGAATATTTAGTGAGTTATTTTGCAGCCCTTAAGGCCTAACATTATGTTTCGTGGTTCAGAATAGACTCACATTCGTAAAAGTGTGTAAATACTTTTCACAATTCGTTATTTAACATTTAAATAATTAAATATATGAAGAATTTTTGATCAGAAACCTGTCTTAGCATGACTAACGTGTGATCGTGCTGCAAGCTACATTTAGCAAGGTTTAATCTCTGCTATATCCCTTTATTAACAGCTCTGGCACTACCAGATAAAGTTAAGTTTAGCTGAGGAGCATCACCATCTATAGCGACGAGAGTTCGAGTGGACTTCAGAAAGCCCAGAGTTGTGTATCACTAAGTGCCATTATGTGTAATTCAGAATTGACCCTCAGGTTAAATGAAATCCCTCCCACCATTCAAATATCAGGTATTTATGGGAAATCATTTTTTTAACCAAAAGCATTAGCCATATGTTTGTTTTTGTCAGTCAAAAATGTTTAATTACTAACCTCCCTAAATTAATCGATATTTTATCTGTGAGGTTTCCCCTGATGTAGGGGTAGCAGTAATTCAGTGGAAACTTAGTATCAATTAATTTTATCATCAAATTGATATATTGGTTGGGCACTAATGGGTCTAAATTCAGAGAACAATATGTAAACAGATAAAAAATGGAATTGAGTTCCAATATGCATAATGCAGGGAGTGTTTGACAGAGTCCGTGTTTTGAGTCTTCCTCACAAAATCAGTGTTAACTCTACCTCCTCTTTTGTGACACACACACATACACACACACACCAAAAGTTATCTACACTCCAGCCTCCCACACGCCATCCACGGGGTGACCATCATCGCGTTTTTCCCACCACTGGCCCGTGCGCCACTAACCTACGCTGCTGGCAGGTTGCCTGCACGTCTTCATAGCCATTCTTTAGCTGTTATTAAGAGGTGGTATTCCTCCCTCCCCCCGTGTGGCAGGCTCTCTGTGGCGCTATGTGCGGGCGAGCATGACCCTATCCGGGTACCTGCCGCCCCTCTGCGACCCCAAAGATGGCAACCTGCTCATGGACGGCGGATACATCAACAACCTACCAGGCAAGTAGAGCCCCTCACCAGGCCTCGGACACAGATGGCCTCTATGGGGACAGGGCCAGAGGAAAGATATGGGGTGGTCAACTGAACTGTTGAGTTGTGGGTTGTAAAAAGGGCTGGGCACAGTTTCCTGCAAAACCATTGCAGCTTGAAGATCATTGGAGCTTTAAGATCATGCTAACTCTTAGAAGTCTTAGAAGGAGTTATTATATGCTGAATTTGCTTTACATTATTTAAGGAGAAATGATCATGAAATTACATTATAAACTATATAACAAAACTTAATTATGTGTTCTTTAGATTTTTTTATGGATGTAAATCAGTCTTTTCAATAATTTATCTCCAAATAAGTATGCCATATATTTAAGCTAACTAGTTAATGTTGATTGAGGACAGTTTAGCTTTTCTAGTTAATGATTGTAGTTAACTTGCCTGTCCAGTTAACTCAGTAGTATTTCTGCCACATTTGGAGCTAATGTTAGTGGTAGCATAGCTAATTTACAGTTACAGTTGTTTGGACAGTGGCTTTCCATTGTTGATCGTGTCACAATGACTAGCAGCTGATAACCTGCAGCCCTTACTCAGAGCAGAGAATAGAGGCTTCTCAGAACGTCACAGGCATTACTCTTTAAATGTCATTACATAACTAATTACATAGTTATACAGCGAATTTCTTTGCATCTGACTTACATTCTCTATTTTTTATGTTTGTTTCAATGTCAAAGAAGGACAAAATTGATAAAATTGTAATTCTAAACCCCGTGTGTCAAACACGTGGCCCACAGGCCAAATCTGGCCTGCCACACAATCCTGTCCAACCCACAAATTTTCTAGTAATGTTGGTTTCACATTGTGCTGCACTACAGTCCGTGGCATGCACTGCAACCTACCCCTACCCCTACCCCTACAACAATCTATGGGACAGTGGTTAGACCTCAATTCTACACAGTTCTACACAATTCCACACTATTATATTACCAAACGCAGTAGCTGCATTTCTGCTGCAGTTCAACCAGTATAAACACCTAACGTTAACTCAGCAGCTCAGAAATTGAGCCCAAGTATCAATGAACTTGCAGCAAAGAAAGGATGCCAGGTGTCTAGTTCAAGAAAATATGTAGGTTTAAAAGACTGAGCACCTGGGGACATTTAAATGTAATATTTCAAGTATTCATTTAATATTTTATGATCTATTATAAGTACCTTTCACTGCTTATTTTACTGCTAAAGTTTTTTGTGTATTTTGAATAAACTGTGGCCAGTTGGGATTATAGCACAATATTAATTAAAAATGAAGTAAATTAGTAATGAAGTAATGAAAAAAATTCTCTGGCTCACAGATTTTTTTTTTTTTTTGAGTCTCTTTGATTTGAAACCTCTGCACTAAACTGACAATTTCTCTGCTTGTTCTAATGAGAAATCCACTTTTTCTACAAGTAAGAAATATGCAATATAGAATTACACTATGCTTTTTTATTGCTGGCAGTAACTGTGACGTCTAATGGGTAACTATTAGAGATAGTGCATCAAGTGATATCAAGGTGATTAAGTGATCTAAGTGCTTTGATGATTTGAGGAAACTGTGCCCTTATCTGGTTGTGGGTAAGTAGTATGTTTACCTTTTATTCGGGGAGATGATTAAGTCAGTAATTCTACTTTTTCCATCTGGGCTATCCTTTTCCATTTGATTTTTAAAATGAAATTTTTGGAAACATTTTTTAAGTGTTGACATTTGTTGAAAGAAAAAAGAATAATCTGCTTGAGTTCTTGTGTATACTGAGCTCCAGATTGTGAAAGTGTCACAGGGTATGTGCCGTTGAGAGTGATGGTGGATGAGATTAGTTTCTATCTGTTAGATCTATTTGCATCTCCACCACCCTCTAAAACTGCACCCCACTGTTAGTCACATTCTGTCTGGTTTATGATTGGGCTAGAAAAAGAAGACATTACACTTAATTACATTGTTCCTTGGCTTTTTTAAGTGAAGCTTATTTTCCCAAAATCTAATTTCATACAAAAAGTCATACACCAGACATTGTCCAGTGTTATATTGTTAGCTGAATAAAGACATGACTGTGCATGTTAAAAAATTGGCTTAATTGTGAATCTTATATTATTACAATGGTAATCTCAGCTTTGATCCAAATGTAATTTACCATAATTCAGAAATAACTATTATTGATTATTAAGATTGGTCTCGTTCAGACTTATAGATTGGTCTCAACCAACTGCAATGAGATTCACAAGTAATTCACTTTAGCATGTCAATTGTGAGAGTTATTGGGACTGGGAAGACTGTATCTGCAGAAGCCATTATCCAGCCATATCCATATCTTTAGCATTATTTAGAAATGCTGACCAAATACCTGTTTTAGGAATTTTATACAATTTCTTTTCGCCATGTGGAACATAGTATTTTTCTGTTCCAGATTGAGCATATGCAGTAATTCCATCAAATCACATGAATTAAATTAGGCTGGATTTGATCTGAGAGGCAACCTTTCAGTCTGTTGTCTAAGTGTAGCTGTGCTCATTGTCATCTGCCACTTCCTATTATGCACTGGTGACAAACCTATTCAGCCTAATCAGAGTTTAACTGAGAATTTGTCTTGACTTCTCCCAGTCTCTTGGCTCTCAAGCACCAAACATGCACCAGTAAGCTGAGTTAACCACACTCTTCATGCGTTTAGGAGCTCCATCGTAAGTTTAGGGCTGTCACAACTACTCAAATAAACCTGAAAAAATAAACAAACAAAAACACAGATTAAAATGTACATGATAAAAAGTACTATTTATTTGTTCCCACTTTATTTTGATAGTCCCGTATAGATGATCTACAGATACTTAAATTATTAAACTTTATGTTGGTACTAAGTTGATTTTCAACGGCATTATGGTAGGGGGTAGGATTTGGAGTCGGTGTAGGTTTTGTGTTGAAGTTCATGTTAGGGTTAGATTTAAGAGAATCTATCAGACTCAACTTCAAGTTCAAATGCATTTAATAGATATTTAGTTGAATGTTAATTTAAAACAGAGTAGCTGCAGAGCATCTACAGTGGACTATTAAAATAAAGTGTTAGCATTTATTTAATTTTCTTTGTTTATTGAACAGACAGATAAATGAGCATAGAAAATGACAGATTGTCTGATGCTAATCATAACATTTATCACATATAGTGATGTACTAATTTGCAGTGTTGCAGTACTAGTTGGGAGTTTTCGTGACGATAAGGCATATTTTAAATTCTACTGTTTTCTATTATAGTAATAAATAGGGCTGCAACTACTAACGAGTTCAGTAATCAAGTAATTGGTTCATTGTGGCATAATTTAATCAAATAATTGGGAAAAAAAGATCAACTAGCAATCTGTCCGAGAAAGAACCTTTATCAAGGGCAATATGATATCTATAACATCAATGCCTTCGTCACAACACAAAAATACATTTTATATGTACTTTCCAGAACTATAATAGAGGAAGTTAGATTCTACAGTAGATATTCAGATAACTGAATTATTTTGTCTGTCAGTAACATTATTATCAAATCTGATATTACCTTAAACCATATCACACAAGCCGTATCCCAGAGCAATCTCACCATACACAAAAAGACAATAAAAAAGCAGAAGGTCAGCGTTTCAAAAACGTCTGTCCACTTGAAAACACAGAAAATGGCAATTTTAAAATCCTCAGCCTGGAGATAACTTTTCATAAAATGCTTCATTAAAATTCCATTCTAGTAACTAAAACACTGTTTTCATTCAAGCAGCAGACCAAAACGCAGAGGTAAAAAGAACACGATGATAATGGATGTTTTTTTTAGCCGTGCAATTTATAGCAAAATATGAATCCCTTTAGCCAACTGTGTTTATATTGCTTAAATAAAAATGTGTCTGAAACACAGATATCTAGTAAGAAACCTGATGGACACAACAATTTTTAAGCAATTGTTTTATTGCCACAGTGATTTTATATATTTTATGAAATCTTCTACTTCCTTCTTATCAAAGGAAATGTTTGGACTCTTCAGTTTGTAGTTTGTTATTGTTGAATATTTATTGTTTGGCCTCTGAAAATTTACTTGATTATTCTGCAGAATAATCAGTAGGTTATTTGACTACAAGTATAATAATGACAGCCTCAAACTTTTCGACAGAGTTTATAATTAGAGTGAAAGTTGATGGAAGCTGTGCTAAATTACAGCATACCTACCATCAGCTGTGTGCAGCTTCCTGGTTGTAGTTTGTGTAATAAAAAGTTTACTGCACTATTGTGATGAAATAATAACTGCAAAGTTTACTTCTTCCTGCTGCCCCTTGGATATGTGTGTGTGTGTGTGTGTGTGTGTGTGTGTGTGTGTGCGTGTGTGTGTGTGTGTGTGTGTGTGTGTGTGTGTGTGTTTGCTTGCGATTATGATGCCCCACAGCGGACATTGCCCGGAACATAGGTGCCAAAACAGTCATCGCCATTGACGTGGGCAGCCAGGACGAGACCGATCTCTGTAACTACGGCGACAGCCTGTCCGGCTGGTGGTTGCTATGGAAACGGATCAATCCGTGGGCAGAGAAAGTGAAGGTGGGGAAGTGTAAAAGGATAAATGATGGAACAGATTGTTCTTGTCAACACTACAGAAAGATGTGTGGAATCATCTCTGATGAAAGGCCCAGAGCCAAGCTGAAAATATCTACTAATACAGGATGTTTTCATTAGGACACAGTTCACTGCCTAGAACTCCTTCATTTAAATCAAGTTACAGTCAAGTACATGTTAAAGCTACTGATTCAACTGATGATGTTCTGTTTAACACAGGGGTCACCAAAGAGCCATAGTGGCTGTAGGTTTTCATCGCGAGTCAATTAGAAGCATGCTTAATTTTACTAATCAGTTTATATGTGTCCAGAATGAGGAACAGAGCAGTAGGTGATTCTGTAATGAGCAATATATATTAACACCCAGGATATTTCATATTTGTTATCAAATTTTGAAGCAGGTTAGTGTACAGTATTGTATCAATTAACTTCTTCTTGTTCTCAAGATATTTTAGATATTGAATGAAATATCTAAAATACATTTGTGCTGTCTATATATATATATACTGTTCAAAACAATATAACAGTATGAAATCAGTTTGATTTCAGATAAATGTATAAAATGAATTCATTATGCTCATTCTGTGCAGTTTCATGGTTTAGTGTTAGATGTGTCCAGAATGATGAACAGAGTGTAGATGATTGTAAAATGACTGCTGTAAAATATTGAGACAGATCTTGAGGTAGATAACTCTATGAAAAAAAATATATATATATATTATTAATATAAATAGCTTAGAATTAACAATGTATAATAAGTCAAAATCTTTTAAATATTGAATAAAACTTCAACAGATGACATTGTTATGTATATGTATATAGGTATGTGAAAGTTATATGTTAAGTCATTCCAAACTTAACAGTGCAGTAGTGTATAGTAATGCTTAAATCAAATTGTTAACAAGCTGATCAGATAACAGAAATTATTGGAATTAATATGTTTAGTGATTCCACATGTTTAATGTAGGTGTACCCTGAAGAAGCTGGGGCTGGAAGTCAGTCCTTGGATAACAATATCTGGTCAGCTCCAACAGATCAAAGATGATGTATCATAAACATGCCTCCAGCTACCAGGATAGTTCAGTATAACAGTGTCCTTTGTAATGTTAAAGGATGGGTTGATGAGACAGAATGATCATCTCTCTGTCAGGTTCCTGACATGGCTGAGATTCAGTCCCGGCTGGCCTATGTGTCCTGTGTACGGCAGCTGGAGGTGGTCAAAAAGAGCGCCTACTGTGAGTACATCCGACCACCCATCGACCGTTTCAAGACCATGGACTTTGGCAAGTTCGATGAGATCTATGTAAGTACAAGTGTATTTTCTCCCACTGTGTTGCATTTTAAGATTACATGTTCTATCATGCTGAACCCAAAACAGGAAAAGATGACCAGGATTTTAAATTGGACAAGGATCAGAAATTACAGCTATCTTTGGGTCACAGGCACACACAAGAAAAGTAACTCAAAAGAGGACTGACTGAAAACAAGACTGGACAAAGTAGTCACACCTATATGCAAATAAGTGAGGTGTATACATGCACTGGTGATGTGGTACCCTGTTCCTCTTTTTCACATACTAGTAGTCTGTATATAGTATATATACATCTCTAATAGTATGTAATAATATAGCCTAGTGTGTCAGTTAAAGCCTGAATTCATTGACCTGTTGTTTTATCAGCTGCAGCGGAAATATTGGCAATATTAGACTAATAATTATAGACTTTTTATTTATTTATTTTTTTATTCTGACACCGCCGTCTTCCTACTAAAGGGGAAAACCTTGAATGAGTGTGTGACTATGGACCCCAGTATGAGTCACCCCCCTCTTCTACTATATTTCATCAACACATGGTGAACTGGTGAATCTGAATTCTGAACACCATCATGGTTAAATAAACAAAACAAAACATGTTAATCTATCCAGACCTCCCTTTTTATAATATAATTTATATTATTTAAGGCTTGGTTAGTTTAGTCAACAGTCATAACATGATATCATTAATCGTGACAGTCTTATCGGTCTGTAAAGCCCTATTTAATTGAAACTATAAAATTACATTGGCTGATATTATTTATCAGAATTTTAGCCCTTTAAAATCGGTATTGACCAGAAATTTTTATATCAGGCAGGCCCTGGTGTCAGTATGAGCACTGTGTATTTCACATTTGCAGGATGTGGGCTACCAGCATGGGAAACTGCTGTTCACAAGTTGGGCCCGTGGTGACATCATCCAGAACGTGCTGAAAGACCACCGCTCAGCTGACTATACTGACAGCAAGAAAACTGATGTGAGTGCTGATGAAACGCTTCTATATGAGCTTACTTTAGCATCACCCAGCAATCTTTCTAGTTTACTTGACAGATCAAGAGATTCAATATATTAGTAATAGCTTAAATGGAAAGTTGTTGGATCCAAGACTTGACTGTAGTACCTGTCTGTCCAGATCTGAGTACTGATGTGAAATATGCATGTTCTAGTTAATACAACACTTAAAACAGTGGAGAGCTGACTCAAGGTATGGAGTTTTACAGCCTTATACCTACATTAGGTTGAAATATGTTTTTGTTTGTCTACCGTTCAATGGCAGAGCTGCACGTGTCCTGGGGCAGACTTCACTGACCTGGCTGAGATCGTGTCCAGGATTGAGCCGGTGCAGAGCTACGTGGGGGCTGATGGTAACTTGCCACTGACTGGAACGTAGCAATGTTGGCTATATTCTGAATGTTTTCTGTTCTGTAAGGTCTGAGTTGGACAAGTGTTGTTGGAGATTTTACTGAGCAATGTGTGCCGAGTTAGGTCCTGTTCATACCTGGTATTAACATCCATGTGGAGTGATCTGATCACAGGTGGACAGCAAGATGCATTTGTTATCAAACAAAAATGCCCCTCATGTCCTTGTTTGTGTAACATTGTGTTCGTGTAACATTTAAATAAAGCAACTTAAAAACAAAGCAGGAAAGAAGACAAGCTACGCAAAGCAGCTCCTTTCTCTCTCTGCTGTGATATTGCAGTTTATTATGTTGGTCATTTGTTGCTGTGAGGGATGCTTCAGGGTGATTTAGCGTTCACACCTCAAATGATGTGTGGATAAAAGTGTCCCTGACCACTTCGGACAATGCCCTGATTGATTGTACTCTGTTCACACCTCAACTCAGCGATGTCTACTAATATTCAAATAACCTAGGAGGCATGTTAAAGCCAGACGTGAATGGAGCCTTAGAGTGTTGATAATGTGAAACAGTTTGATGTTATTGAGTATGCTGTGTTGATGGTTTTATGTGCATATGTGCAGCGGAGGAATCGGACGGTCTGACAGAGTATGAGGAGGATGGGATGGACACGGTGAGGGAGGAGGAAGGCGAAGAGGAGGAGGATGAAGCTGATGACCCTGAAGACCACTCACCTGGAGAGTGGGGAGCAAATGGCGTCTTTCAGGCGGTGAGGAAAATACACACACAGGTGTTACTGGTTTAAGCTTTTTTGCAAATGATAGAGCTTTATTTGTTTGAGAGAGGGAGGTTTCCCATATAACCATATAATCAGGAGTCCTAATTAACAAGATGATTATTATTTGAGCAGTCCTCTGGATAGGTGGGTACACTCTTACAATTTGTTAGAGATTCCTGGGCACTGTGAGCACCTGTCATTCTGCCTGCATGGGTTTAAAAATGGATCTAAATATTGGAGAAAAGACAAGCGTGAAAAAGATATAAATATAAGTGTAATACAAAATCCTGCATATGAAAATATGGCTATTTTACATAGATGCTTTAATTCTTTGTGAAATTGTAATAGTCATCAGGGATCAGACAATATGATCACTTAATGGATCTCACAGCAAATTGGTTGCAGTGAAATGTACACTTCTACTGCATCTTAGGCCATTACCAGCTAACTTGCCTTATATTATCAAGTTTTATCAGCACATGACTGGTGGACATAAGCAGAAAATACAGAAACACATAAAGGACCATGCAGGTCATATGACTAGTGATTGGATGAAAGTGAAGTCATTGCTCTCTGTGGTCACAGTCAAAGCAAAATCATGGGGCAATGTTTGCCTGTAGCCAGTGTCATGTTTTTCATAACTGTGGCAACTTGCATATCTATTTATTGTAATTTCTGGCACTGTTAGGGAGTGGGGTGGCGGTCCCGGGGCAGTCAGCCAGTATAGCACTGATGCATGTGATCAGCACAGTCAGGATCAGTGCCAGCTGTATGTTTGGGCTGAACTGAAGATCATTAGAATGGCAGCTGCCTTGGTCACCTGTGCTTGAGAACTGGTCCTGTTTAAGAGCCAACACATGTATTAGATCATTAATAATATGCTATAGTTATCTATTTATAGTCATTTCTGGCAAAGTTTTCTTGAGAGTTGATCACCCCTTTTCAAATACAAGGTATGCTGGATTTCTTTCTCACTTGACTTTCTCAGTCATGTTACATGATCTACAGTTCTGTTCATCATTCTGGAAACATTTATATTTTTGAATGAATAATAATAATACTAATAAAAATAGCTGAAAATATTAGCCCCAAACTTGTGAGTGGCAGTTGGAAACATTTGAACAGTAGTGTAAATACTGTGTGTGTGTGTGTGTGTGTGTGTAGGACGAGGAGAAATTCCCCCGTCAGAGGAGGATGAACCCCAGCGACTCGAACACGTGCTCCGAGCTGTCTGACTGCTGACAAGAAGTGATGCGGTATCCAAACATCCAGAAGGCATGTGAAAGGGAAGTAGCTCCCTCACGTACAGTTCTGGAGTGGAATGAGTGAGAGGAGCAGTCAAGGCAGACCAAGAGTATGGAGATGAAGACATGGTGGAGAGAGAGAGAGAAAGAGAGAGTGGTCAACCAAAGATAACTGTGCTACACAGCATACAGCAACACCACTAAAAGCAACCCAAACAAAAACTGTGACACATGCTCTTCTCTTGCTTTGAGGGGAAAACAAGATGTTCCTCTCTAGTGCTTCATGACAGTGAGTGTCATGGGATTTGAGGCCCATGCTAAGAAGTATCTTTACCTGAATTTTTTTTTCTTTTTTCCTCTGGAAGAAAGTAGGGAAATTTCACAGGGCCCAGTTTTCCAGTAACGGCCAGTACAGAACAAACTGTGTATGTAATGTCTTTGTTTCACCTGATATGGCAACAATCTACCATTACCTTTGGAACTGTACGTGTCTGGATGTGTGCGTATGTGTGCATGTGTGTTTCTTCCAGAGATAGAAGAACTTTCTCGGATAAGAATACGTTTACAGAATATTCTTCTGGAATCAACTACACTGTAAGTAGTCTGGAGCAGCTCTGAGGTGTGCTGGAATAGATCTGATAGAAAACAGATTCACCTCCATAGAATAGTATTGCCTTAGTAGCTTTTGCCCATATTTCAGGTCATGTTTAGCTTTGAATGGGATGGGTCATCATCTCAATATCATTAGCTGCTTCGTCAGTCCAGTTACACTATGCTAAAAGAATGTCTTACAGACCTGACATAGCTCGTTTTGATTAAACTGTTTTCTTCTCTTAAAATGACACCAAAATGTAACATAAGCCATAAACAATAAACACAAAACATCATATTTTCCAGAAAGAAACTTTAGCATGTATTTACTTTTACACTTTTAAGCTTCCGGAACACTCTAATACTCCCTGTAAATGACAATGCAGGTAACTAATTCTAGATTATCGAAGTTATCCATCAACACTGCTACAAGTCAGTGTTGTGTTACGTCAATACAGTGTCACCCAACACTAGTAGAAATACACTGTTGTATGGAAGGAAAATCTGACAATAGCATAATAGTGAAATTATTAGCCTTACTCATTACCCGTCCCATCCAAAGATAATCTCAAATAGATTGTAGCTGCCTCTGGTCTGTAGGCTTTCCATATCCTACAATATGATCTTTTCAGTACATTTTCCTGCAACTAGAAAGGATAAACAGTATGTAGATAGATTTTAATAATGAAATGGAAAGTAATATTGGACAGGAAATTACTATGGGGACTTAGAAATGTAGGGATGGAGTGAAGTTTAAGGAGTAAGTAATGTAGGGCACAGTCTAAAACCCTAAAAGTGCACTAAGAGAAATCTGCTGTACAAACTTTTAACACTTCATCAAATCAGGTTATGCAATTTACAAGTAATGCTTCAAAACATCACTTAGTGTACTTTTTAATGAAAAGGATGGAAGAACAGTGATTTAAATGTAAAGTGCAAGAGGTGAAGAGAAATGTAAGGAATGAGGCAGTTGTGCCAAAATGTTTGAAGGCTTAGTGAAAGAAGCTACACTCCAAAATGTTCATGTTGCTAATAAGGAATGAACTGTATTATGCAAATGAGAGTTCTAACTGAAAGTCTTCATTCGTTGTTGTCCTCATAAGCATTTTGAGTGAAATGTGTGCGAAATGTCTGAAACGGAGTGAAGTGGGGAAAGTCTGTGTTGAGTCTGCCTTCAGCTGCTGGCCTGTCAAAGGAGGATGCCTTTCTTTTGGTTTTGCACATATTCACACAGCAAAAATGGCCATATAGAAGGACATGTATGCCCCGTCACGTCCTTCAGCTCACAGTGCTATAGCTCATAAAGGAGCCCCTTAATCCTCTGGTCCTGCTTCAACATTAAAGTCCTACCTTAGCTTTTTGGCCTTCTCCTCCAGTGGAAACCTTTTACTGAGCATTCACGCACCTTCATGTTAACCACACTGCTTTTTCTTTCTGATTTCATTATTCCTTCTGAATTGTTCATTTATACCTAAAGGGTTGCCAATTATTTTGTATTTATTTGTTTGTTTTACCACTGACTTTTTAAAAATGCATTTTAACCTTTGAAACAAGACCAGAATGGTCTACACAATGGAAAAAGAACACAGTGATGGACTATACAGGTTTCTCATTTAGGTTGCTTTAGCATTTTGCACTGAGTAAGAGAGAAAATAATTTGTTGATCTTAACTTATGTTTTTGCAGTACTATATCAAAGGCAAACAATGCTGTAATGGATGATTTCTGTACTGTAAAGGTAACAATTGCAAATAATAAATCTTAATTAATTAATTCCAAATTGTCTACATGCTTGTTTGCACTGCTAAATCAACCTGGACCCAAAACACGACCACGCTTCATTTCCTTTTTTTTGGGGAAAAAAAAGAGACTCTCTAAAAACTGACTGTGTGTGTGTGTGTGTGTGTGTGTGAAGAAATCCATGCAACTTTTGTTTTCTTTATAAAAAGCAGTCAAACAGTCATTAGAACTTAAATAAGAATGACAAAACACTTGTTGGAAGATTTTTTTTGTATTTATTTGTTTTAAGTTTTTAAATGTTTTTTCTTTTTCTCAAAAAAATCCTGAGGTATTCACAATATAATGGCATTTATTTCATTTGAAATATTGAGGAAATGAGACTAAAAGGGGTATAAATGAAATAATGGAAAGAAACACAAAAGCATTGATAAAGCTGTAATGGTTGTGTCTTGTATAAAACAAGAGTCAGGGATATTTAGTTTTGTTCTTTTAAAATGCCAAAAGAAAAACTTCCCAAGACAAGCTAGCTGAAATTGAAGCTCAGCAGATGACACTGTTAAAAGGTTTTCTACTTGCTATACTGAATTTGTTAGATTAAACCAAACTATTCCAGATAGACAGATAACTGTATTACTCATAAACCAGGAAACTGAAGCGCTCTAATTACAGTTGTTGTTGGCACGAAAGCATGTCTATCAGTGAAATTTTACAGTACTGGGATGTCTGAGTCACAGAGATGCCAACAACAGCAAACAGTATCCAAGCTAATCACTGACACCAATTTCTTAAGAATTAACTACGTCCTACACAACATAGCAGACTATCTGAACCCAAAGGAAGTATCTGATTTAAACAGAGCCAGCTATTCCAGTACTAGTGGAGCTTTTTAACAAATCTAAATTTCGCCAATCTTCATGAAACAGAACCTGGTGAATTTAAATGGACCTGCGTTCCATCACATTGTACAGAAAACTCCAGTGCAATAGCAGCTATGAATGATGACATTTGCACATTGATAAAGACACATTCTAACCATTTAGCTCTATACAGCATAAATGAACCTGATAACAGCTCAAGAAAGTGAAACCTAGCTACACACGGATGGAACTTGGGGTCAGCAGACACAAAAAGAAAAGAAGAAAAACAAAAACAAAAGTCAACATTGCAGGGTGAGAAACTAAGCAATGAACCGCTCACTCAGCTTTGAAAAAGAAAAAGACACACCTTTGACATGATGTTCCTGAAGAACCCAAATCTTTACAAATCTCTGCCCATCTTCTCTTGGAACATCACAATGTCTTTGTTCAATTTGGTGTGATATTAACCCTGAAGATAATAGTTCTATAACAACAACAACAACAACAATAATAATAATAATAATAATAATAATAACAACAACAATAACAATAAAAATAATAGCAACATGACACAATAAAACAAAAGTTGCAATGAATTGAAACTGAGGAGAGAGAGAAAAAAGCATTTTGGTTTTCTAAACATACAAAAAACACTAATTTTACACTCTTTTCCTCACCTGCACGCAAAATGCTAGCATGTCACGTAGGAAAACAAAACAAGACAGATATTAAACCTATACAAATGACATCAACAGCTTGAAGTCAAGCAACAATGATTAAAATACCCCTGCCCCCCCCCCCCCCCCCCCCCCCAAAGAAAAAGATTAAAACAAGGTAGGGTGATGTAAAAGGCAAAAGTGTGTCTTTTTCTAAAAACACAAAAAGTTTGCAAAAAAAAAATTAAGGTACAGGGGGAAAAAAAAAAAAATTATATATATATATATATATATATATATATATATATATATATATATATATATATATATATATATATAAAAATATGTAAAAATAATAAATAAAGATAGTTTTATGCACCCCTGCACCACTTCCCCTTCCAACAAAAGTCTAAAATCAATGGCAGTTACATCCAAGATCATAACATGCAATTGATACACTTACAGCACTGGACAAACTAATCCCAGCCTAACCCCCAACTAACCTCGTAAACCCCCCCACCCCACCACCCACCCCACCCTACCCCGTTACAATCCTTAAATATTTGTCAGCTCATTCAAAAACAAATTATCCAAACTGAAAAGAATAAAACACTTCTCTTTCTACCAATCTTGAATTTTCTCCACACTAGCTGAAGGCAAAAAAGAAAAATAACAATTTCACTCGCTTCTCAGGAGAAAAAAAGAAAAGGAACAAAAGAAGGTATTCAGATTCTCTTCTCTAACCGCAGTTCTGCCTTTCGTTGTGTGTGTGTGTGTGTGTGTGTGTGTGTGTGTGTGTGTGTGTGTGTGTATACATGTGTATATACACAGGAGGCTTTAGAGCTAAAGCAAGCTGACTTGATTTGAGTGACTGCATAGTAAATATTTGGTTTACTTACAGACGGGGCCAAAAAATAAAAATAAAAAAAATACTCCCATCATACTGCAACAGAGGAGTACATGCCTGAGCTCCAAAAGAAAGAAAGAAAAAAATAAAGTGATGCCACTGCTACAAACAAACTCACGCGCACCCAGACAGGCTTACATACAAAGTCTAATGCTATTGAAGCAGCGGCGAACACCATATTACTACCTACTTCTCATTCGGTGGGTGAGGTCATGTACTGCTACTGTCGTAAAGAAATGGGTTAGGAACTCACAAACATACCCACATGCATGCTCACATATTCAGACATCAACTTCTCAATTAAAATAAAGCAGAAATAAACATACAAATAAAACTGAACTAAGAACAAATATCAGCAACAGGAGAGTGGCTGTACAAAGAAATCAACACGCAGAAACTTTACAAGATGGATGTGTGTTCATGTATCTCAGCATGACAAAAGGTACAAAGTATGAGACCCTATATGACACAGCGCTCACAGCTCTGATTACTGCCGTTCTCATTCACAAACTTTTGGTTTCAGAGGGCTAGCAGGATCAGTTCTATGTGTGTGTGAGTGATTGACAGCTTGGCTTAGGCTGTGTTAAACACAAGACCCTCTATCCGCACCCGCCTCGCAAGCTCTGAAACTACAGTAAGCCCACCTCACTCACCCAACAGAGGTGTCAATGTCACCGTAGTAACATTCAGCATGATCAGTCTCTATATTGATATGGATAGCAGGTAATCAGAAAAAAAAAAAAGTTTGAATTTGTTTCATCAATGACACCTTTGGTGGGTAACATCATGGTCATGTTTCGCAGTGACAGACAGAAAGAGCAAGTGACTGACTGACAAACTGACACAGAACTGCATTATTTTGGGCAAGCGTCTACAGTATTCTACATCCAATTACAACAAAATCAAACTATGATACAATCGGATGGGCTTTGCAGAGTAACTACATTTGTAGGGATGAGATGGTTGAACTGTGTAATTGTCACCTCTTAACTGTAGATTAAAACAATCCGAGTGGTCCGTTTACTATGTTTACTGCAAATATAGCATCACTGTCAGAATAAAACAGTGTATCTCCCTTATGAAAACTTTTAGGACCCAAAAAAAAAAAAAGAAAATACTTTGCAATATAACAAGATTTTATTCCAAGTAATTTTAGACTATTCTTATTGGTGAATTGGTCAAATGTAAAAATTTTTTAAAAAAAAATAAGAAAAACCCAACAAAAACAAAAAATAGGTACAAGCTTTTGACGAGAGTGACAATGTGCATTGAGGGAACAGATGTAATGTTTATGGGCTATAAGCTAATTTTAAATGATTTTTGATCGATAAAGACTGCTTCCTCCTGAAGCACCTCCGACTGATACATTCTCTTAGTTAAAATTGCAAAAAACATGAAAAAAGTAGGAAAATCTCTAATACTACATCCACCACAGGACGGGACCAACTACAACCACTACAAAACACACCTACCTAAATGACTACCAGTGAAATATAGCTCTTATATATAGATATAACCACTATGTGTCTACACTGTGCCTTTAATACTTGTTCTACCTGCTATCAGCTAGCTGTGAGGTGTGAACAGAGGGTTAGCACTGTCACTATGTTTCTATGCTAAACCTATGATGTGCATATGCCCATCATATATATATATATATATATATATATATATATATATATATATATATATATATATATATATATATATATATATATGCGCTTCTTTATCTCCACACCTCCTCTCCTTTCTCTTTGCTCCATGGTCTTACCATCTCTGTTTAAGTTCTTCCTTGAATGTATTTGGTAAATGTAGAGACATTGCAGCTTTTCACTTTTTTTTGGTTTCGTGAAAGAAAAACAAAAGAAGAAAATAAGTTATTGTCCTTTGGGGAACAAAATAATTGACAGCAGCATCTAAAGCAAAAAGTAGCAGCAGCAACAGTAACAATAAATAAATAGAATAATTGATTTAAAAAAAGATTCAATAATGATCAATACGACAGTAAAAATAACACAAACTAATTCATCCCTAGCAATAAAAAAATAGTACATTGGTTTGATACCACTGAAAGCTTTTATGCAATGTCCAGCTAGCTCACCTGACCACAGCAGTCAGTGAAGATCCCCTTACTGAGAAGTCCTAACCTGCACATGTCAGTGCTCAACTTCAATGAAAGTAAAACACTCTGAAAAGCCTGTACCTTCTACTATAGACCTTACTAAGCCCTTCTTATCATACGTTCCTTTCCCCCTCTCATCTCTCTCTCTCTGCCCCTGGAGGGCTGTCACGATTACACGATTAAACTCAATTGCGCAATGCAAAAGTAAATACACAAAATAAATAATTAAAATTGACTTGATCAGTGAATCAGTAGTGGTTATTTAACAGCTTGCATGATTATAATGCATATTCTCACTTAATGTAGCCTAATTACATTACATAAAGTCTAATTAGCCACTCTCTTTCATGTATACTGCACATAAAGTCTTCTTAAGACTTTTTTCAAGAAAAATTGGTTTGGAATCTTATATTCATGATTTGATACTGTTCAGTCCATATCGTTTTTTTAAAAACTCGGATTAATCACCAAAAACATATGTAGATTACTTAGTTAGTAAAATCTATAGTGAAAGTTGATGTAAGCTATGCTAGAAGTCTTCCTTGTTTATCTTTTACTAAAGTACTTCATAATCTTTAAAGGGTTAGGAATGGTTGGTTATAGTCTTGTTTATATGGTTAGGCCTTTTTAAGAACTCCGATTACACATTTACTTGTGTAAATAATTGGTATTACCTGTCTAACTGTCAAAATACGAGCTACTATAATTGACAGTGACAGCCCTCACATGCCTCTTATCTTTCTTTTATTACCATCCTGACATCCTGACCTTTCCTGTCAACGTACCGTGTCCCATTTCTTACTACCCCAAATGTCTCTCTCTCCTTTCTGTCTCCTTATTGTCTTTGTCTCTCTTTCCTCAATCAGCCTAGCAGTGATTTGGCTTTGAGAAGCAGTGAAGTCTCAAGGTCTACAGCTTTGGTTCTGGAAAACGTAAATGAATTTCCAAAGAACAGCGCGTGTGGAGTGGAGTGGACTGGTGACAAACGACTGATGGACAACTGAAAGTGGTGTAAACCCAGTGTTGCATCAAATAAAGCAGTGAAAATCAAAATTGCTTTGGTCTGCTGGAACTCAAATGCTCTTTACAAGTGAAAACAAATCAGGCAGAAAGAGAATGAAATGAGAATGAAACTGTAGAAAGGAAACAAAATGATCAAAATATGGAACAAAATGGGGAAAAAAATGGAAGGAAATCTATGAGTTTGGAGTTTTAGAGCAAAAATGTTCCATTGTTGATGTTTTTTTAAACATCTTTGTCACTGGATCGCATGAATACCATGGTTTTGCACGTATTCTTGTCTTTCTATCCATCTGTTTTATTTCCCCCGTCTCTTCAGCATGAAGAACTAGAAGACAGCTCAGTCACCATGACAACTTTTCTCCTTTTGCCTCATCACTTCCTTCAACCACTGTGTGTTCTTAGGTGGCCATGATTTTGTCTGATGCCTTTCTTCACAAGTATAATCCATTCACAGACTATCAGTCTTCCTGCTTTTGCATACTGATTGTGCTCCTGAGGTGTATATACGATGTAGTCTATACATATAAAACGCTACAAGCTAATTTTTTTGTGTTTTATCTTTACAGTCAAACAAGATCCCATTATCAAATGTATATATGATGCATGAAAGTTAGTCAAAGTAAAATGTTCAATGAAATCTTGCAACAAGTTCAAATTCTATAAAGGTGAGTTAGAAATGTGTTAGCTAAAAAATGACAACAGTAATACACTTCAGGACACTATCTAAATCCTCCTCGCATTTCCTGTACTGTTTCGCTGTACTGCTTTCGTGCAGTAATGTGAAGACTTGCCGTATACTAAACACAAGTCTACTAAGACTTGTACTACAGACACACAAACATACACACACTCACCTTGGCTCAGTGTTGTTAGACTACTCTGTTCAGTCCCTGAGTAAGGGGCTATGGAGGATGTAGACGCAAATGACCATGGTGCTAAATTACTTGCTATCAATATACGACTGTACACTATCTATAGAGTGGCTACCCACTGCGCAGCCACCTATGGCTTACACTGATTGAACGGAAGTGAACGCGTAATGCGAGTACGTGAACTCCTCGTCAGACAATATTCACAGCTGTACAGTGGACTATAGCTTATGCTGGTAGTGGAAGTCTATGACACTATACATTTTGGGCTATGATAAGTGAATGTGCACAAACTAGCTACTGCTAACATGTCCGTCCTGAAAGAATGGTGGATGGAAGGAAAGAAAGAAAAAAGTATATATATATATATATATTTCAGATTACAGCACACTTGCCCATGTCTGTCTGTCAGTCAGGCTCTCACTTTTACTTTCTCTAAAACCATGTCCATAAATCACATGCTCAGTCCCTCAGTCTCTTTCTCTTTTTTTATCTCTCAACCAGCACCTTTATCGATCCCTAACCTGCACACAATCCTCCGCTCTCCCTCCATCCATCCATCGCTCCATCTCTCCCTCTGTCTGGCTACCTGCTGAACAGTGAGTGGAGCTGATGTTGGCTGTAGCATTGGCTGCTGCGTGGAGACTCAGTGCGCTCCATCACAGTCTGGAACCAGCCCGCCACGTCCACGTCCAGCACCTCATAACGCCGAATGAAACTGTGTTCCTGCAGAAAACATGGTATGAGGTCAGGAGACAAAGGCTCATTCAGACTGTGAGGTATATTTGCACTATGTTAGGTAGTTTATCATTGCTGTCATAAAAACAATAGCTTTTTAGAAAAGAAAAGTTTTTAAACTTTAATGCACTGTCGAAACAAGTGATGCACTGTAAAATTTGGCATTGTTTCTTTAGCTCATGCGTCAAATCTTCTCTGTGAAGGGGTAGCGTATCCACAGGTTTTCACTCCATACAAGTAGAAGCACATCTGACTCCATTTGTTTGATGAGTTGGTCTCAGTCTTCAAGCATTTCATCATGTGACCTCCTGCTTTGTTGGAGCGAAAACCTGCAGCCACACTGGGCTTTGGCAGATAAGACTGGACACCTCTGACTTAGCACATGTACATTTGCCCCCAGATGTATATTTATGTAGGCACATCCCTGTTGGTTGAGTCAAACATATAACCATGTAGAATCTGAGCATTCTGTGTGGAAGAGGCTTCCTCTATTGCTGGATACAATCAATCACAGATTGATTATAAATCAGTCTTATAAATCAGTAAGCACTTATTACCGATTTGTTTAATCAGAATAAACATAACTCATGTGTTTTACGTGTGTGTATAAACATAGTTTGCAGAACAACATTTTCAGCTTTGTTTAAATAAGACGTTCTTTGCATATCAAATAAAACAGCATTGTGAAATCATATAATTAAAAAAGATCAGATTAAACAGCAGAATTAGCCATGGTTTTTTTTTTGCATGAACCTTAATGAGGTGGAATATAGGAATTGTGGGTCAATCTGTACATATAAAAATATCTGGCAGGGCCAATATTGATGCCGATAAATAAACATTAATAAAAACGTAGTAATTGAGACTACATCTGCCTGAATTTGCACTACAAATAAATATAACATTATTTCTGTAGGGTTACAAATACAGTTCATATGACAGCAACAATATGTTACTGAAGGGAAGATTTGTTTCTGTTTTTTTCCCCCCCATTCAACTGAACTCCTCAGGATTCATATTCGGTTATTAATATGTATAAAATTATCCATTAACTACTACCTAATTTACGAGGCAAAGAATGTCTGGACCTAGTGACGGGGCCCTACAGCTAATGGAGTTAATTGTTAACTGATATGGAATCATCTGGAATGTACGGTAAAATAGTGATATAGCTGATATATAATTTCAGAACATACTGCAGTACAATTATTTAACACAGTGGGACACTTACAAGCAGCTTGTGGTATTTTGGCCTTTTTCTGTGATCCTTTGTGAGGCTGCAGAGAAAAAGAGAATACAATTAATACAATTTGTTTTACTGACTTTTACCCAATTTATTTTGGCCAAATCCCACTTGCTAGCTAGTTTCCATGTAACATGTTTGAGAAGAAAATCAATATATTAATCAAAGAAATAAGCACATATATGTATATATATGTATATATATATATATATATATATATATATATATATATATATATGTGTGTGTGTGTGTGTGTGTGTGTGTGTGTGTGTGTGTGTGTGTGTGTGTGTGTGTGTGTGTGTGTGTGTTTACATATATACACATGCCCAGTTGTTGACTTTCTAAATGAAAATAAATTAACACATTCTAGCAAGTGCCTTTTTGCACTTGAACTTTTGCAGTCCACATTTTATGTTTTTATTTATGTTAAATATGTTACATTCAGATAATAAATAATAACTTTGTGTTAAAATGTACAGAAGTGTGTTGTCTGTAGAGGATGTGCCAACTTATTTTCTCTTCATTTAAGCAGGGAGCATACAACTGCATATTTTGTCTTTGATGAATAAGAAAAGAGTTCAGGAAATAAAGCTCATCCTTTTTTATGGTGTATGTGCATGTATATACCAGTCTTTAACGAAAGACTGGAAGTCCAGAGAGAAGCCCATGCTGAGAGGCAGAAGAGGAGGGTCTTCCTGCAGCACTTTGGTCAGAACCTCAAAGTCTGTTTTGCAGTTCTTATATGGGAATTGCCCTGTGGCCAGCTCCACCTACAGGAACAAAAAAAAGTCTTAGAAAGTCTTACAATATTCAAAAATGTCATGAAATGTTTCAAAATATCTTGTTTTTGACTATGAAGCTAGCAGCAATCTTTGAATGAAAAGTTTAAGTTTATATGGATTAAGTGCACGCCAGGATGCTACACAGAACTCCTAAACACGGCATCATTTACTCTGACAGAGTGGTACACATGGTACACAGAGTGGTGCTGAGTGTATTGGCATGTTCTGCTATAATTATTATTTTTTTGTTTACTACATTTGTCATTTTAAATATATTGCCCGATTTAGAGGTATTACATTCTAAGATGATGCTTCAAGACCAGGTTGAAAAGAGTCACGCTGATAATTAAACTAATCTAGAACAGTCCGCCAACCAAAAATATGCAGCCATCACTTGTCCTGCTGTTAGAAACTGATCACTGATGAGGGGCTAGAGGACTGCAGAACTGAAAGTCTGACAATAAATAGACACATCAGACACATGAAAGCATATGTCTATGTTTTCAACCAGTCAGCTTGTAAAAAACAGACATTAACACATCAAATTTGCATTTGTGCACATTTTTCCTTTTTTAAGGTTCTTGGGTATTAAAATGCACTGAATGTAATATTAAAAACTGTGCAGCACCTCTGTTTAGACAGACCACAGCAGACTAACTAGATTATTCACAGAGTAATGTAATGTTATACAAAGAAAAACTAAGCTAATAGTACATAAGGAAAATATATTATTAGTATTAATATAGATTTAGCAGTATTAAAAATTCATACAGCATTAAATTGATACAGATATAGCTGGACACTGCTGTGGCAAATGCAATGAGAAGATGTAATGTGCCGTTCTCTAATGTGTTACAATATGGTAAACAAGTGTTATTTAATGCTTTATGATGCAGGTAGAAAACACACCAGAGAGATGCCAAGACTCCAAACGTCGGCCCTGATGTCATAGTCCGGCTTACTGGGATCTGGAGGATCTATTCTCTCAGGCTGTAACACACAAACACCATGTGTATAAGGAAAAAAATATTCACATACATCACTTCAGAATCATACACGCAGTGAACACTAGCCCACACAACGTCAATGAGTCACTGAACATTTGTGTGTATTTGTATGCATCCCAGAAACCTCTCTTTGTGTGTTTGAGTGTCTAATACTCACAGCCATGTAAGCAGCACAGCCGGCACTGCGAGTCTTAGCCTTGGAGTCGACGAGGCGGCCGCTGATGCCAAAATCACAGAGTTTGATCTGGCCTTTAGCGTCCAAAAGGATGTTAGAGGGCTTTACGTCTCGGTGGATTACGCCATGCTTCTCTTTCAGATACAGCAGAGCTTTCACAATCTGCAAGGAGAGATGTTAATAATAATAATAATAATAATAACAATAATAATAATGATTATCATCACTATTAAGTATTAATAGTAGTATTAGGTAGAGATGCACGATAATACCAGAATCATAATGGTATCAGCAGGTAACTGTTTCAAGCTATTAGCATCAGACCGTTATTCAGTGCAGCTCAATAGCTACATTTCTACAACAACTTATCTATGCTATATAATTAAGATGATCATTTATGCTAGACAATAAATATGGTCATGTAGGGTATCAATTTAATTCAGGCATTGAAAAGTACTTTTTAGGTGTGGGAATACTAGTGTCTTGCTAAAGTTTGTTTGAAATAAGTCAATAAATGAACAGCTTCACAGAGCAGAGGCGTGCCTTCCTCCAAAAGCCGACATTATACACTTCTGAATCATCAGGATAAGCTAGATAAACAGAGTCAGAGATGACAGAGAAAGGAAAAGAACAAAGGCTCACCGCCACGGTCATTTTCCCCAGGATGCACTCTGGTATGGGCCCCTGGATCCGCTTCTTCAGCTTCTCTGCACATGTTCCCATCAGCTCCATGGCAATGAATACATCCGTCTGTTAGCAGAGAACCATGGGATTTGTAGTTCAAAAACAGTCAAAGGGCTTATCAGTATGTAATGTTTTATTAATCAACTGATATTTCTACTACTACTGATCAATTTCGTTTTTACTTAAAGAGAAAAAAAAGAAAATAGGTGAAGTGTGTGCGTTTATGTGAGTGACTCACATTGGTGACTATAGCTCCGTAGCACTGGATGATGTACGGGCAGTCATGGCTTTTCAGCACCACATCCAAATCCATCAGAATCCTCTTATTCTCATCTTTATTACCCGTCCTCCGCATTTGCTGCAGACGAATACACACACACACACACAAAGCTGAAAGAAATGAACAAACACAATACGCACACTCTTCTCGACCTTGTTCACAAACACACATTTGCCTGCAGTTTGAAGTGATGTAATTAGTAAACAGTAATTACTAGCTGCTTTAATAGAAGGCATTCTAAATCAGTAATTAGGAGGGACAGTCAAGAACACACCCACACACACTAACACAACAATGTTTGTTTTACTTTCTCGAGCAGGATTTACACACACAAAAAAACTCTGGACTTTATTTACAACAAATAGAATCAGTTACTATAGCTATAAAACACTGATTAGAGTCTGACCAATATAAAAATATTATGACTTATGATACAGATTTCAAAGGGCTTAACATTCTGATCTATAATTTTTTGAGATATTTTTTGTAATTTAGATTTAGTATTATACATGGTTCAAGCAGTGCTTTACTGACAGATCTGATTGCCAGTTGTCAACTGTGACCTATATTATAAGTTTTTTTCTCAAAAGTCACGTTTCTTAAATAAACAGCAAAAAACTCAGTATTAATATAAATATTTCACTGAGGGTGGAAATGCTTAGAATTATTTGGGGTTTTAGGTTCTGTTAATTTTTCATTTTTCCCCCAAAAGTTTTATTGATTCAACATGGCACCTCAAAAATTCAATATTTGATATGTGACGTTTTTGCCCAAACACATAAAACAGTGGGTCGAGATTAACAGGCAATGCTGATTTCTTTAGAGTTAGACAAGGAGATTTGTCATGTTTATTTTTAATATACAAAAGTTCACACTGCGTGCTAAATGAACACATACACAAAAAAAAAAAAAAAAAAAAAAAAAAAAAAAAACACTAGCACATTTACAGTATTATCTACTAGACAAATCTGTTCATTTAAGGGGCCAAAATAAACATGAAATAAAAAAAAAAATCAGCAGCCTATTTAAATAGTCGACTCAAATACTGACCAATATGATCTAATAAGAGGTAAGTACACATTTCACATTCACCTTAACAGCAATGACGTGGCCGGTCTTCTTAAAGCGCACTTTAAAGACCTGCCCACAAGTGCCACTGCCAATCTCCCCCTCACTGATCAAGTCCGTCACTTCTGCGGGGTATCGCTGCAAAACACACAAAAATACACAGAGAGCTTCATTCTATATGTATGTGTGTACCGGGTGAACAACTTGACACAATTTGGCACAGGCAATCCCAGCTCTGGCCCCAGAGAACCACCGCTTAGAACATTTTAGTGTTCTTCTGCTCACAAGGGGCAAGGTAATTAATTGATTAGTTGAATCAAGAGTGAAAAGTGCAGGTTCACTTGTGGTTTTGGATAGTAGTAGCTACTTGTGTTGTAGATATTGCAACCCCTGGTTCCTTCCACCAACACTGTAAAGAAATCTACGTTCTGAGTAAGATTGAGTATGTTTCTATATTATACATCATTTCATACCAAACCAAATATCCATTCACTTATAGAATCCACTATGGAACACAAATGTATTATGTTATAGAGCTTATAGCGATCAAACTGATTTTTAACTGGTGGATCTCACCTGTCCGTCAATCTTTAGGTAACCCGTCTGTTTCATGATTTCCTGTAGCTTCTGATCTATTTCAGCACTGTGAAAACAAGACTGCATTTAGACACAATCAACCAGAACAGTGACTCTAAATAACACTATCAACTAATTTATATGCAGGGGCTGTTATCATCAATTACATTAGCAATCAAACAATTAAAATATTACCTTATTAATCACACAATCAGAGTACTTAAAAAGGCCATACACACGCATGTAACTGCGCAATAAAATAACACACAGCTTTTCAAAGTAGGGTTGGGAAATAATACAGTGTCATTACCATAATAAATTATGGCACAAAAAGTCACCATATGTGTTTTTTTGTGCTCATTTCATTAATACAGAGCATAATAATTCAATTTAGATGTATATTTGGTATAATGCAGTTTTTTTGAATGTTCCAAAAGATGTAAAAACTGCCATGTCGCCCACCCCATTTCAAAGATTCCAAAAATACTAAATGAAAAGTTTTTAAAAGTAATATAAAAATGGTAAAAATGCATACAAACGAGTGTGCTCATCTGAACATGTTTGTTTACTGCTGTAAGAATTAAAAATATCATGATACAATTTAAAGATTCACAGTGAAGCTAAATTTTACTCCCTCATTTTTATTTTTAAATTAAGCATTAGAGCTTAACTGATGAATCATGACTGCTATAATATGTATATGTATGTATGTGTGGCGTACTTCTCCAAGCTCTTCTGCAGGCCGTACGGTGGTGTGGGCAGCGTGAGCATGTGTCGGGGTCTGCTGGGGTATGAGTGGTGCTGGGGTGAGCTCTCTGATGAAGACGAACGGCTTCCACCATCGTTGGCCAGTGGCAACTGCAAAGCTGAGTGGGTGAAGAACAGGCATGATGAAGAGAAAGAGAGAAAGGAGGAGACAGAGAGAATCAGAGGCCGTGTTGACAGCTCCTTCTTCTCAGGACCACCACTAGTGCAGTCAGTCAAAGACATTTTAACTAATTTCCATAATTTTCCCCTTTTCACAAGTGTGGTTGACATGTGTGGTGTCTAAAGTTTGCTGATCAGCTAACAAAGTAAATGATGATTATTTATAAGGGTGTGCAAGATACTGTTTTACTGTTGTTGTGATGACATGATAAACGATATGCATTTCTAGAGTTCTTGGCTATACCTCCTGTTTAAATGGTGTTAGTGCAGTATAGTTTGTGGCATGCTAAATAAAAATTACATGCTTTTAAATGTGTAACTAATAGTGTTTTGTGTCAAAATACTGTGTTAAGTATCATGTATCGCGAAAATGCCTTTTTTTAAAATATCATGATAACAGGTTTGGCCATATCACCCACTATTACTAATTAACAGACCACATGTTGCTGTGTATAAAAAGGGACAAATGTACATCACTAAGCTGAAAACAGCAGTAGCAGCCATCTTGAAGCCTGAATTTAGATAACAGTATGTCGTGTACAGATAACAGTAAGTCATGCAGTGTCAGAAACCACATTAGCAAGTCTATGTGAGACTTGACAAAGTGTGTAGTGCGTACTTGTTAGTCACATTATCCGTATTGCTCGAGTGCAAACCTAAAGACTTCAAACACCACACATGTCTTTGTGGATTAAATGCACTTTGTTTAAGGGGGACAAGCTGCGTTTTTCCCTTTACATAGGTTTCAACTCCTTGACCACAGTCTGGACAAATTGTTTGAAACTCAATTTAAACAGCTTTACCCCTGCATCTCCTAAAATTAATAACTAGAGCAACTGAGTTAGATTTCCAGCTCCTATAGTCAGAAAGTGTTAAACTGTAGTTCATTGCCTCACACATCAGACCCATCTCTCAAAAGACCTGTATTTTGACATGCAAAGGCAAAAAAAAAAAACACACACACCAAGAACAGGTGCAAAACGAGCCCCTGGAGTTAGCATTAGCCATTTCCCAGCATGCACCTGGGCAAAGGATATTCACATAGTAGTGGAGGGCTCCAACTGACATTTGCAACAACTTTTCAAGAAAATAAAGCAATGAGTTCAACTGACGCATCCATGATCCACGCACAAGAGTGTACGTCCACAGCTACTGTCACAAGGTTGGACAAGCTTTACAGAATGAGGGCAAAAAGCCTGTACAACTGTTTGCGTGTAATTTTTACGTGCACTTTTTACTGTCTTGTTTTAGAACACACTGATTATTTGTATCACCTGGGGTTTCAAACAGCTAAGAGGAGTGTGCATTCGTAGGACACAGAAGTGTCTAGTTGCACAGGTCAGAGGGTGAGCACCGCCACATGTACTTTTGGTTACTGGCTAGGGAAGTGTGGAGTAGTTAGCTTTTGTTTCCTTTTTTTTTGGTTAAGTAACAACTTTTTGTTTCAGAGTAGGCTAGTGTGGTTGGGTTTTGTTTGGTTCTTTACATTGGTGCCATCCACAGTTTGACTCTTCCAGTGTGGTACTAAATCATCATGATTTTTTTGTTTTGTTAGAACAGAACCCCTAAACTTCCCTAAACTAAACCAATGTGAAAAGCTATTTATTCTGCATGCGAGGGAAAGATCACAGTTATGGAATCTCACCCTGTATTTCATCCTCAGCAAGCATCTGTGACAAACATCTCCATAACTTTACAGACCTTGAGGGGCTTATCGTTTTTTTTTACTGGACTCTAAAGATTTCATTAATATGTCTAGGCTGATTAGCTCATAAGTAGACAGCGCCAAGTACAGATGCCTTTAATTATTTATGCAATCTAAATGTTTGTACATGTACATGAATAAGAACTTGTGGATGGCAAATGGAAAGCCTTTAGTCTGACTTCAGCCATACTACACTACATAGTTATGTACACTAGAACGTTAACAGCTGAAGGTGGTGGACTTTTTGCTTAGCTGGTTTATTCCTAAACACTCAACTACACACAAGAAAATATTTTCAAACTCCTAATAGTGTCACTTTTCAAACACAGGCATGGGGCTGTCATGACCTTGAGCTGACGATTAATTGTCATGCTAATAATTACAATTATGATTTTATTTTCCCTTCTTGTTTATTGTTTGCAACAATTACAATACAAACCCAAAGTGGCCAACATGCCTTACTTGCTATCTGTGTTAACCAAGTAGCTAACCAGCTAGGAACTGACTGTACTATCAAATTAAGGCAGAGTACACGCACATAAACCACTACAGTTACATAGAATTATGCAAGAAGTTAAGCAAAGCTACTTGTTCTTCACAGATGTGGGGGAAAAAAGCCCTCTCCTAGAATCCAAGCTAAAACACTACAGTTAGCTACATAGCTAACAAATAAACAAACATTACTCAGCACTGTCCTCTTAACATTAGGAGAACCACATTAGAACTTTTTCTGTTTTCATAAGCCATGCCATGATGTCTAAATTAACACCAACCAATCGTTGTTTTCATTTATTATTTTATCAATTTCTTATTTTTGTCATCCCATTCCCATTTTGTTTGTTAATATGAGCGAAATCCAACGACTGTGGAAAATGATCACGGCCAGCTCAAATAATTGTCTTCATCTCAAACAACTGTGTAATAATTGTGACAGGCCCACACATCCGAAATAAAAAGGACCTGTAACACACTTTGAAGTGTAAAGCTTGTCTGACCTGACAATGGTTGCTAAGAAAGGATGCGTTTGTGGGCGGATCATGGACAGGTCAACTGTGAATGGCCTGCGATTTTGTTCTTGGATTTGTGGTTTACTGTTAGTTTTGGCTTAACTGAACAGATCTTAAGAGGAAGTGGAGGAGGTTTTGTACTGTACAGGTAACCTTAGAAACGTGTTTGAGGGAAGAGGATAAAAAAAGAAATTGCTGTGCTTCTGATTCCTCCACTGGAAAACCTGTGTGTGGAAGAGAATCAGTTAGTGTGGGTTAGTCAGTGCAGTCAGGCAACTCAGCCACATACATACGACTTCAAGACAGCTGCAGGACACACACACTCTCACTTGGCATCGAGCACTGAAAACTGCCAGCCATTCCGAAAGGCAGAAAGACGGACAGACAGATCAATCCAGAGAGGAAAAAAGAAGCTAGATTACTTTACACCCAGAAAAAAAACGACCACTTCAGACGCCCTGACAAGTGCTGTGTGTGTATTAGCTTGTGCAAGTACATTAGGGGTGTAATGATGCACAAATTCTATGATGACATGCACTGTGTCGTCTTTTTTGTATCTTGGTACAGAAGTCTATTTGCTTTCATTATTTTGGTGAATGTCCAACTGCCAAAACAAGACTGCAGTATCAGCTGAAAGCATAATTAATTCATAATTACAGTAATTTTCTTCAAAAAGCCATTTTTGTATGTTTACACAGTGTGTAAATGGATTTATCGTGCAGGGGAGGTTTCTTCCTTACTTTCACAGCTGTTTCTTTCAGGTATTTGATTGTATATGTTTTGATCAGATATTTTAACAATTCATATTTTTACAACTTTTTTTTTTTTAACAACATGTTTATAACAGCAGGTTTTTCAGTATTTACTGTGTCCACTTTGCCTTTATTGCAGCTTGCATTCTTTTCAGGAGACTTGCTTTCTGAAATCTGCCGGGGTATTTTACCACAAAGTTCAGCGTTTTTCTGCTTCTCAGGATCCACTTTAAAGTAAATTTAAAAACATCAGCACATAAAACCTCACTACACTTCTCAGATCTCCAGTTTCGGTATTCTAATTTTCTTCTTTTTGGTCTATTTCCATTTCTCAGTAACGGCTTCTTGGCAGCTATGCCTCCTTTCAGATTCATAGCACAGTTAGCTTTTCACAGTGAAAGAATGGACAGAAACATCTGGATTTTTTTTTCTTCAAATCTGAAAGAGTTGGTTGTTAAGAATCCCATTTTCTCTACATCTTTTAGTAATATTTTCAACTACACTTTTCCTTTGATTTTCCCCTTACTTAAACAAGATTCTGTTACATGTAATCTCCACAGAAACATCTCTATTGGGCATTTTAGGTGCACATATGAAAGACATACGCAAGAGAGTTGAGGTGAAGTTGGGAAGCTGCTTGCGTGAATGTTATCATCTCTTTAAAGGTGTCTAACAATGTTAGTAACTCCTCTAGATTTTGTTGGGAGGACAAAGTTGTAACTCACTGGTTTTAAGCACAGTGCAGAAAAGGGAAGTGGACAAATCATTATTGCAGAATTTTTTTTTTTTGCTAAATAAATGTTTCCTGTTTCATTCTGTGACACTTAAAAATGAATAACCTTACAGCCATTTTTACTTTTGTACAGCACTTTGTATACAAATATTTTAAAGCTTAAAGCCAAACTATTCTGTTCACAGTGGGTCTCAACTTGCAACTCCCATATTTAATAAAATAAATATTAAAATGTGTATCATAGCACCCCTACTGTTTGTCTTTTCACGTGTGTTCACATCTGAGCCGTGCAGTTACAGCTACATCATGCACAACGTCATCAATCAAATGGGTTAATAAATACATTCTCCAACCCACTCACACGGTCACACTCATCCTCACACACACACACACACACACACACACACACAGAGCTCTGCCACTGAACTCGCTCTAGCAAAAAGAGAGAGTGTTGGGAGATGGACAATTAGAAAAATGAGTGAAGGACAGAAGGTGCAGGAGAAAGGTTTATGAGTAGAAAAAGGGGTCAAATAAAGATGATGCAGGCAGACAGCAATGTCTTCACTGATGGAGTCAGATGAAGTGTTTCCAAATTATTCCTTCATTTTCCTGAATGTACTGTGTCACTAAATGATGAAATGAAACGATGATGTACTAAGGACTCCTGTGCTTAGAGATGTTTGGTGCTGGGGGGTTAATAAAAAGTGAGAAAGGGGCAGAATGATGATGAAAGAGAAAGAAAATGTAAAGGGGAAAAGAAAGAAAAAAATTGGAGTGAGAGACAGAGAAAAAGCAAGGGGGGAGTCAGAGAAAGGATGAGCATGATTGAGAGGAATCAGAAAGAGAGAGTAAGTGAGTGGAGCACAGACATGAAGGGAAAGTGGCAGAAAGAAGAAGTGAGAGTGAGAAAATAAGTTATTGAAGGGGAGAGAGGCAGAGAGAGAAAGAAAGTGTGTGTGTGAATAAATAAATATTATACACACACATATTTATATATATATATATATATATATATATATATATATATATAGATAGATAGATAGATATAAACACACACACATACTGACCACTTCACTTGATATGCCTTGCATTTACACTAATCACTTACCACACAGTCACTCTCATCAGTGCAGTGACACTAACATTAGTGTGTGTTGTGCAGATACAAGGGGATCAGACACAGCAGTGCTGCTGGAGTAATTAAACACTGAGTCCACTGACTGTCCATTCTAATAAGACACTTCTACCTTGTCAGTCCACCTTGTAGATGTAAAGTCAGAGACGGCAGCTCATCTGCTGCCGCACAAGTTTGTGTTGGTCATCCTCTAGTCCTTCATCAGTAGTCACAGGAGGCTGCCCACAGGACGCTGTTGGCTGGATATTTTTGTTTGTTGGACTATTCTAAGTCCAGCAGTGACATTGAGCTGTTTAAAAACTCCAGTAGCATTGCTGTGTCTGATCCACTCAGACCAGCACAACACACCACCACCACCACCACATCAGTGTTACTGCAGTGCTGAGAATGATCCACCAATCAAACAGTACCTACTCTGTGGTGGTCCTGAGGGGGTTCTGATCATTAAGAACAGAGTAAAAGGGGGCTAAAATTATAACTATAAAATTATATAACAGATGGACTACAGTGTGTAACTGTAGAACTACAAAGTGCATCTGTATGGTAAGTCCAGCTGATAAAATGGACAAAGAGTGTAGAAACAAGGAGGTACACCTAATGAAGTGGCTGACTGGTGTATATAGGGAGGAAGAGGGAGAGAAAGATAAAGAAGGAGAAAGAGAGAGAGAGAGAAAGAGAGAGAGATAGAGAAAGAGAGACAGAGAGAGAGAGAGACAGAGAGAGAGAGAAAGAGAGTGAGAGAGAAAAAGAGACAGAAAGAGAGAGAGAACAAAGAGAAAGACAGAGAGAGAAAGAGAAAGAGAGAGAGAAAGAGAGAGAGAAAGAGAGAAAGAGAAAGAGAAAGAGAAAGAGAGAGAGAGAGAGAGAGAGAGAGAGAGAGAGAGAGAGATGCAGTGGCAGTGGGTGATCTGGTGAATGGTACCTGCACGCTGGGAGGGGGCTGGAGCAGGACTGAGCTGGATCACGATGACTAGATACAGGAGAGAAAAACACACACGCTCATTACTGAAAGAAAAACACACACACATTCTCTCTCTCACACACACACACAAACACACACGCACACTGCAGAGATGCTGCTTCACTTCTTGTATTTTCTCCCTCATTCACTAACCCGGGGGGGTTACACACACACCCTCCTCACACAGCTGTGATGGTGATCTACTTTTTCATTCACTCAGTCAAAACTCCTTTACACACACTCAGTGACAGCATTTCCAGGACTTTCATTCACAGAGCTTTAAAGCCCACCCAGAAAGCGAAGCCTGACTAGTATGGAAAACTGACCCAAAAAACGCCTTCTTCCTTAGTAACTGTTGCGAGGTTGGACAAGCTTTAAAGGACACTGTTCAATTCTATTCAACCAAATAAATTCAGGTTGGAGTTCAGATTCGAAACTTAATGTCAACTTTCCTGATCTATCCTAAGGGGACATTCAGACCACACATTTTCTACACATGCCGCATCTCAAGCTTAAAAAAAAACACGAATAATAAACAGAACAGGAAAAAAAAACAACAATGCAATTAATTGTGTTCAACAACAGCTAAAACTAGCTCCTACTCCATGTTGGATGAGTGTCTGACTAAAGAGAAGGTATCGGTGATATTGTCTGGTAGGCAGTGATGATGTACAGCTGATGGTTTTCTACTTAAATTTGCGGTTTAAAAACCTGAAGGCTGTTGCGCAGGATGAGTGCATTCCAGTCACCATTTACAATCCTCTGTAGACAAAAATAGAAAGAAGCACACTTGAAGTCATTGTCTAAAACACCCCCTTAGAGTAAAATCTTTCACACACAAAGAAAAGATCATTTGAAATTAAAAATGCACTCTAAATTTACATATGTTTACAAAACGTGAAAAAATATATTTCCTTTTTTAATTTCCCTGAGAGCATGGCCACACTACATATTATCATTACAAATTATGTCATGATACACCTTTAAGTATGTCATCAGCAACATGAGCATTTCGAAATTTACTGAAAATACTTACACCATGTATAAAAAAAGTAGCCTGTAACCAACAACCAGGGCGTAGTAACAACAAGCAGCTTGGCACACAATCGTTCTAGCTTTTATAAATCTGCACTATGCTTGATTTTTTGCTCAAATTTTAAAAAATTTTAAGAGTGCGCTGCTATGAGTTACCCTGTAAAGCTTGGGAATAATACATTAAAGGCCAAAGCTAACAGGCTGCATATCGCTGGAGTTTTTTTAGACCACATCATACAACTCAAAAAAGCAGGACTGGTTTAATATTTAGGTCTCAAATGCAAAAAATCAGCATCATACTGAAGATATGATAACAGTAAATAAGTCAATTCCATCCACAGAGGATACATCCTCAACCAGGTTTTGACTGAGTTCTCGTTCAATACTGTTTCAACACACTTGCAATTGTCAGATTCATCCAGTCAGGGAAGTACAACCCACATTACAAACTGCGATTCTGAATGATGCAGGCAACTACACATTTCCACCAGAGAGGTCTCCAAACCCTCAAAACATACACTGCGTAGCTTTAAAAGTTGCACTTCTGTTTTGCATTTTGTCCGTTACGATTTTACCTCAAAACCACTAAACATTGTGATACATGGCTTGCATCATGAAAATGGCTACAAGTATTGTGATGCTACAGTTTAGCCACATTGCCCACCCAGAAATATGTAATGAGAAAAAACAGTGCAACCCTAAAGCACTTCAGAAAGAACATGCAACTCTATCTCATCACCTACATGACTGCGCACACACACACACACACACACACACCCCACAGTTTAGTACCTTCATTTGGCCATTGCACTGAAAAGGTGCGTTTCTGGCTTCTCAGATTGTTTAAGGTTTACAAACTAAAGCTCTGCTTGAACCCAAGGAGCTTTCTGCACTCCACAGAAAACAGTATTTGCAAGTGTGAGCAGGTAAGGCAACAGCTCATTAACACATGTAGATTCCCAAGATACTATCCATTATACATTAAATATTACCAGAAACAGAAAACAACTTCAGAGACACACCATCTAATCATCGTACCACAATGAAAGGAACAACAGTGTTAATAATACAAATATGAGTGTTCATATATGCTTTGTAAAAAACAGGGTTTTGTCTGGGTCTGATACCAATACCAAAACCTTCATATCTGCACTTCACTTAAGACGAACATCTAAAAGAAGGTGTGGAAACCTCTCAACCATTTTTCTACCACACAGGAAAAAACACACAGCTATCAATAATATGGGAATTTGAGGGTAGATTTTTTACAGAATTGGACTGGATTCATTCTTTTTTTTAAACCATCGATGGTGATATGTCATCTCCAGCACTCCCCGTTGGCCACAAATACCTGGCAATCAATCACAGCCCAGGTAACACATTTTGGTTAAATCAGCACAGTAATACTTCAATACGCCTAACCCTTAAAATTAGCTTGTTATTAACAGGCTTGTTATTAAGCCATTAATCCTGAGGCTTATTATTTACTACTATAAATCATTCCATAACCACTGAGGAAATAATACGCAAGTAATGAGGTTATGAAAGTCAGGAACTGAAAAATGTACCTAAATTTACACTTTTAAGCCGCTGACAAAAACATTTATATACATAAAGAAACACACCATGTATTCATTACAACACAAATAACACACACACACTGTGGAAAGCACTTATGAACTGAAAGAGTGTGTAGCCGGACAACAGGCTACACCAAATTAAGGCCTTTACAGGACAGGACAGTACAGAGACATATCCTCCTTACCTTAATCTGTAATTCAAACCTAAGGATGGCCAAGTGTCAAGATAACTGGCATCTAACTGTGTGGGACCTACACCCAAACTGCCAACTTTGTCACCAAACCCCTTTGGCACCCCGGTCACTTGAAGAAAACAGAGGTGATAATAGGTTCTTCTTCACCTTCTCTGATATTTATATCTAATTTGGTTCTATTTACACTCTGGTATTAGAGGATCCTGAGGCAACCCAGGTTTGGATGTGTTAGAGCAGGAAAACAGCACATGACGCTGGACTTCAGCTCTTCACGACCACAGTTTAGCTTCCCTGCATTAAAACGTTCGGGCCGTTTCAGAGCTAGGTTACATTTCTAGCTTTAGCCTGTTAGCTGAGGCTTTGCTAGTGGCTACACTGAGAACGGTCAAATCAGACAGCTACACCGCTAACAGCGTTAAGTCGGCTTTTGGTTGTGTATGTACCTGAGAAACGAGTTTCAAAGCAGCGTTTAATCAAGCAAACGCCCTACGTTTATAAGACTTTAAAAGCAGTCGAGCTGAAACAGACACTAGCCAGCGAGCTAACGTTACTTAGCCGTGTCATGTTGTGTGACTGAGTGGGGACGAGGGCCTGCTAATCTGTTCAGCTAACCTAGCCAGACGGCTAACGGTTGGCGAAGCGAGCAGAAAGGGGGCACAAAAACGTAATTATTCTCTCGGCAGACGTTTCCATATGTGTGGCTTGTCGACTTTACATTGAATACAGACTGCCTTATGCTGTGAACAAGCTGTCAGTGTGACACCGCGGTGTCCAAGCAGAGGAACACTCAGTGTTTGTTTATGTAGCCTGTTAGCTTCGCTCCATTCTGCTTCCCTCTCTCTCTCTCTCTTTCTCTCTCTCTCTCTCTCTCTCTCACACACACTCACACTCTCACTCTCACTCTCTCTCTCTCTGTCTCTCTCTCTCTCTCTCTCTTCGCGTCTCATCTCTCTGTTTTCTCCGGCGACCCGACAGCCTTCTCGGGACACTTACTCGGCCTGGGGCGTGAGCGCTGTGGACTCATGTCGATGCTGAGGTCGATTCGTCTCCGAGCTTCTTTATTTTCTTGCTTCAGTTTCTCCTCGATTCGGGAGAGTCTCTGTTCCAGCGACGACATCTTGGAAAAATTCAGCAGCACCATCGAGCGGCTCCGGCACAAAACTCACACTCACACTCACTCACTCACACTCACACTCAGAGTCCCCCCTGCCGACAGTATGGGAGGACGACACGCACACGCGCACACGCACACGCACGCACACGCAGAGCTCAACACTGCTGAAAAAAGCCCTTTAGAGCTAATAATTGAGTTTGAACCATTAGAGACCACT